>NC_052340.1:22041486-22197673 GCF_016432855.1 Salvelinus namaycush | reverse complement strand
AAGTAGTTGGTAACACATGTTACAGTAGTGGTAACAACACTGGTACGGTGAGTGGTAACACCAATGTTACAGTAGTGTAACACCACTGTTAGGTAGTGTAACAACACTGTTAGGGTAGTGGTAACAAACAGTGTTCACGGTAGTGGTAACAACACTGCTACGGTAGTGGTAACAAAACAGGTTACAGTAGATGGTAACAAACACTGACGTTATGGTAACAACACTGTTAGGGTAGTGGTAACAACCCCTGTTACGGTAAGTGGTAACAACACCTGGTACGGTAGTGGAAAACACCACTGTACGGTAGTAGTTGTAACAACACTGTTACAGTAGTGGTAACAAACACTGCCTTACAGGTAGTTTGTAACAACACTGTACAGTAGTGGTAACACCACTGTTACGGTAGTGGTAAACAACCTGGTACGGTATTGGCTAACAAACACTGTTACGGTAGTGGTAACAACACTGGTACGGTAGTGGGTAAAACACTGTTACGGTAGTGGTAACAAAAACACTGTTAGGGTAGTGGGTAACAACACTGTTTACGGTAGTGGGTAAAAACACTGGTACGGTGTAGTGGTAACAACACTGTTACGGTGTGGTAACAACACTGTTACGGTAGTGGGCGGGGTTTTTTTGTGGCAAACAACATGGTACGGTAGTGGTAACAACACTGGTTACGGTTAGTGGTAAAAACATGGTACGGTAGTGGTTAACAAACACTGTACGGTAGTGGTAACAACACGTTACGGTAGTTGGTAACAAAACTGGGTACGGTAGTGTAAACAAACACTGTACGGTAGTGGTAACCAACACTGGTCCGGTTAGTGGTAACAACACTGTTACGGTAGTGAGTAACAAACACTGTTAGGGTAGTGTAACAACACTGTTACGGTAGTGGTAAACAACCACTGGTACGGTTAGTGGTACCAACACTGTTACGGTAGTGGTAACAACACTGTTACGGTAGTGTAACAAAAAGGTACGGTAGGGTAACAACACTGTTACGGTAGTGGTAACAACACTGGTACGGTAGTGGTAACAACACTGTTACGGTAGTGGTAACAACACTGTTACGGTAGTGGTAACAACACTGGTACGGTAGTGGTAACAACACTGTACGGTAGTGGTAACAACACTGTTACGGTAGTGGTAACAACACTGGTACGGTTTAGTGGTAAACAACAGTGTTACGGAAGTGGTAACAACACTGTTACAGTAGTGGTAACAACACTGGTACGGTAGTGGTAACAAACACTGGTCGGGTAGGTTAGTTGGTAACAACACTGTACGGTAGTTGTAACAACACTGTTACAGTAGTGGTAACACCACTGTTACGGTAGTGGTAACAACACTGTTACGGTAGTGTAACAACACTGTACAGTAGTTGGGAACACCACGTTACAGTAGTGGTAAAACAACACTGTTACGGTAGTGGTACAACCACTGTTACGGTAGTGGTAACACCAATGTTACGTAGTAGTGGTAACAACACTGTTACAGTATGGTAACACCACTGGTACAGTAGTGGTAACAACACTGTTACAGATAGTGGTAAACAACACTGTTACGGTAGTGGTAACAACACTGGTACGGTTTAGTGGTAACAAACACTGTTACGGTAAGTTGTAACAACACTGTTACAGTAGTGGTAACACCACTGTTACGGTAGTGGGTAACAACACTGTGACGGTAGTTGAACAACACTGTTACAGTAGTGGTAACACCACTGTTACAGTAGTGGTAAACAACACTGTTACGGTAGTGGTAAAACACTGTTACGGTATGGTAACACCACTGTTACGGTAGTGGGTAACACCACTGTTACGGTAGTGGCTAACAACACTGTTACAGTAGTGGTAACACCACTGTTACAGTATTCACAGGTAACAACAACTGTTACGGTAGTGGCTAACAACACTTGCTACGGTAGTGGTAACAACACTGTTACGGTAGTTGTAACAACACTGTTACAGTAGTGGTAACACCCACTGTACGGTAGTGGTAAACAACACTGTTTACGGTAGGGTAACACCACGTGTACGGTAGTGGGTAACAACAACTCGTACGGTAGTGGTAACACACTGCTACGGTAGTGGTAACAACACATGTTACGGGTAGTGGTAACACCAATGTTACCAGGTCAAGTGTAACACCACTGTTACGGTAGTTTGTAACACAACACTGTTACAGTAGTGGTAACACCACTGTTACGGTAGTGGTAACACACTGTTAGGGTAGTGGTAAAAACACTGTTAGGGTGTGGTAAACACCCCCAGTGTTACGGTAGTGGTAACAACACTGTTAACGGTAGTGGTAAACAACACGGTACGGTCGTGGTAACACACTGTTACGGGGTAGTGGTAACAACACTGGTACGGTAGTGGTAACAACACTGGTACGGTAGTGGTAACAACACTGTTACGTTAGTGGTTACCCAACACTGTTACGGTAGTTGGTAACAACCACTGGACGGTATGGTAAACACCACTGTTACAGTAGTGGTAACCCCCACTGTACGGTCAGTGGTAACACCACTGATACGGTAAGTGGTAACAACACTGTTACGGTAGTGGTAACAGCACTGTTACAGTAGGGTAAAACACCCACGTTACAGGAGTGGTAAACAACACTGGACGGTTTAGTGGTAACACCACTTTACAGTAGTGGTAACCACCACTGTTAGGGTAGTGGTAACAACATATGTTCGGGTAGTGCGTAACAACAGTGTTACGGTAGTGGTAACAACACTGCTACGGTAGTGGTAACAACAGTGTTACAGTAGTGGTAACAAACACTGGTACGTTAGTGGTACAACACTGTTAGGGATAGTGGTTAACAACACTGTTACGTTAGTGGTAACAAACACTGGTACGGTAGTGGTTAAACACCACTTTTAAGGTAGTTGTAACAACACTGTTACAGTAGTGGTACAACACTGTCGGTAGTTGTAACAACACGTTACAGTAGTGGTAACCACCACTGTTACGGTAGTGGTAAACACTGGTACGGTAGTGTAACAACACTGTTACGGTAGTGGTACAAACACTGGTTTTTTTTTACGGTAGTGGTAACAACAAGTTCGGTAGTGTTAACAACACTGTTAGGGTTTAGTAGGTAACAACAACTGTTACGGTAGTGGTAACAACACTGGTACGGTAGTGGTAAACAACACTGTTACGGGTATGGTAAACAACACTGTTTACGGTAGTGGTAACAAACTGGACGGTAGTGGTAACAACATGTTACGGTCGTGGTAACAACTACTGGTACGGTAGTGTAACAACACGTTTACGGTAGGTGGTAACAACACTGTTACGTAGTGGTAACAACACTGAGTCTAGTTGGTAAAAATGTGGAGTAACAACACTGTTACGGTAGTGGTAACAAACTACTGTTACGGTAGTAGGTAAAAAACATGGTACGGGTAAGTGGTAACAACACTGTTACGTGTACCCGTACGTTAGTGGTAACTAACACTTGGTTACGGTAGTAGGTAACAACACTGTACGGGTAGGGTAACACATGTTACGTAGTAACAAAACAGTTCGGTAGTGGTAACAACACTGTTACGGTAGTGGTAACAGTACGTGGTAACACTGTTACGGTAGTTGGTAACAACAGTTACGGTGAGTGGTAACACACATGGTACGGTCTAGTGGTAACAACAGTGTTACGGTAGTGGTACAAACATACAGTGAGTGTACCACACGTCGGTAGGGTAACAACACTGGTACGGTAGTGGTAACAACACGGGACGGTAGATGGTAACACTTGTATTAACACACTGTTACAGTAGTGGTAACACCACGTTCGGTAGTGGTAACACACTGTTACAGGTATTGTAAACAACACGTCCATTAGAGAGTGGTAACACCATGGCTACAGTAGTTGGAAACAACCATGTTTAGGTAGTGCGTAAAAAACACTTTTTACGGGTACGGTAGACATGGGTTGGTATTGGGATAACACCACTGTACTGGACAACACTGTTAAGTAGTGGTAACACCATGTACAGTAGTGGTAACAACACGTGTACTAGTAGTGGTAACAACACTGGTACGTATGGTAACAACAATGGTAACGGGTAGTGGGTAACAACACCGTTACTGTTGAACATTTAGTGGGATAACACCACTCGTACGGTAGTGGTAACACACTGTTACGGTAGTTGTACACTTACAGATGCTACAACCACTGTCTACAGTAGTGGTAACAAACTGTTACGGTAGTGGTAAAACTACGGAGGGAACACCTTACGTAGTTAACCACGTAGGTAGTTGTAACAACATGTTACAGTAGTGGTAACACCATTGCACAGTGTAACCGTAGTATTGGTTAACAAACACTGTACGGTGAGGGTAACACACTAGCTACGGTTTAGTGGTAACACTGTTACGGTAGTGTAAAACACTGTTACAGTTAGTGGTAACACCATGTTACAGTGTGGCTAACAACACTGTTACGGTAGTGGTAACACACCTGCTTACGTGACAACGTAGTTGGTAACAAACAGTACTAGGTAGTTGTATAACAACACTGTTACGTAGTGTCCCCGTAGAGTAGTGGTAACACCATGTTACGGAGTAGTGGAACACCTTAAAAATCTATAAATTTTTTTGTTAGGTAATTTTGTTGTAAATTTTCAATCACTGTATTCATAAGTGGTAACAAACCACTGTTACGGTAGTGGTAACAACACTGTAGGTAGTGGTAAACAACACTTTAGGAGTGTCATTACGGTAGTTGGTTAAACACCACTGTTACAGTAGTGGTAACACAAGTTACGGTAGTGAGTAACAACATGTTACGTGTATAGTGGTACACCACATGTACGGTAGTTGAACAACCACTGGTTACGGGTTAGTGGTAACAACACTGTTAGCGGTAGTGGTAACAACATGTTACGTGTGTGGTAACACCACTGTTACGGTAGTGGTAACACACACTGTTACGGTAGGTTGCTAACAAAATGTTACGGTAGGTGGTAACAACCACTTGAACGGTAATGTGGTAACAAACAACTGGTACTAGGGATAGTGGTAACAACATGTCTACGGTAGTGGTAACAACACTGTTACTGTAGGCAAGTAGTGTGGTAACACCAATGTTTACGGTAGTGTAACAACACTGTTACGTATAGTGGTAAACAACATGACTACGTAGTGGTAACAACACTGCTTAGGGTTTAGTGGTAACAACAGCTTACGGTAGTCGGTAACAACACGTTACGTAGTGGACTATACGTTTAAACACTGGGTACGGTAGTGGTAACAACACTGTACAGGAGTAGTGGTAACAACACGGTTACGTGCTAGTGGTAACAACAAGCTGACGGTAGTGGTAACAACACTGTTACGTAGTGTAACAACACGGTGACGGTAAGTGGTAACAACACTGTACGGTAGTGGACTAACAACACTGTTACGTTAGTGGTACACACGACGGTGTTAACCAACGCAGTAGTGGTAAACAACATGGTACGGTAGTGGTAACACCACTGTTACGTAGTGGAGTACGTTGTAACACACTGTTACGGTTAGTGGTAACAACACTGTTACGGTAGTGGTAACAGCACTGTTACAGTAGTGGTAAACACCACTGTTACAGTAGTGGTAACACACTGGTACGGTAGTGGTAAACACCACTGTTACGGTAGTTGTAACAACACTGTTACCAGTAGTGTAACCCACTGTTACGGTAGTGGTAAACAACACTGGTACCGGTAGTGGTAACAACCACTGTACGGTAGTTGTAACAACACTGGTACGGTAGTGGTAACAACACTGTTACGGAGTGGGTAACAACACTGTTAGGGTAGTGGTTAACAACACTGTTACGGTGAGTGGTAACAACACTGGTACGTAGGTGGTAACAAACTGTACGGTCTAGTGGTAACAACACTGTTACGTAGTGGTAACAACACTGGTGACGGTAGTGGTAAACACCACTGTACAGTAGTGGTAAACCAACACTGTTACGGTAGTGGTAACACCACTGTTACGGTAGTGGTAAACACCACTGTTACGGTAGTGGTAACAACACTGTTACAGTAGTGGATAACAACACTGTACGGTAGTGGTAACAACACTGTTACGGGTAGTGGTAACACACAGTGTTACGGTAGTGGTAACAACACTGTTACGGTAGTGGTAACAACACTGGGTTACGGTGAGTGGTAACAACACTGTTACGTAGTGGTAACAACACTGTACGGTAGTGGTAACAACACTGGTACGGTCTGGTAGGTAACAACACTTGTTACGGTAGTGGTAACAACCACTGGTACGGGTAGGTAACAACACTGTTACGGTAGTGGTAACAACACTGTTACGGTAGTGGTAACAACACTGAGGAGTGGTAACACACTGGGTTTAAGGTGTGGTAACAACACTGTACGGTACGTGGTAACAAACATGTTACGGTAGTGGTAACAACACTGTTCCGGTAGTGGTAACAAACACTGGTACGGTAGTGGTAACAACACTGTTACGGTAGTGGTAACAACACTGTGTACGGTAGTGGTAAAACCACTGTTACGGTAGTGGTACAACACTGGTTTACGGTAGTGGTAACAACACTGGTACGGTAGTGGTAAACAACCACTGTTACGGTAGTGGTAACAACACTGGTAGGTTAGTGGTAACAACACTGTTACGGTAGTGGTAACAACACTGTTACGGTAGTGGTAACAACACTGGTACGGTAGTGGTAACAACACTGGTACGGTAGTGGTAACAACACTGTTACGGTAGTGGTAACAACACTGTTACAGTAGTGGTAACAACACTGTTACGGTAGTGGTAACAACACTGTTACGGTAGTTGTAACAACACTGTTACAGTAGTGGTAACAACACTGTTACAGTAGTGGTAACAACACTGTTACGGTAGTGGTAACAACACTGTTACGGTAGTGGTAACAACACTGTTACGGTAGTGGTAACACCACTGTTACGGTTAGTGGTACAACAAACTGTACAGTAGTGGTAAACCACTGTTACAGTAGTGGTAACAACACTGCTACAGTAGTGGGTAACAACACTGGTACGGAGTGGTAACAACACTGGTACGGTAGTGGTAACACACGTTACGGTAGTGTAACAACACTGTTACAGTAGTGGTAACACCACTGTTACGTAGTGGTAACAACACTGTACGGTAGTTGTAACAACACTGTTACAGTAGTGGTAAACCACTGTTACAGTAGGGTAACAACACTGTTACGTGTCGGTAGTGGTAACAACACTGTTACGGTAGTGGTAACACCACTGTTACGGTAGTGGTAACACCACTGTTACAGTAGTGGTAACAACACTGTTACGGTAGTGGTAACACCACTGTTACAGTAGTGGTAACAACACTGTTACGGTAGTGGTAACAACACTGTTACGGTAGTGGTAACAACACTGTTACGGTAGTGGTAACAACACTGTTACAGTAGTGGTAAACAACAACTGTTACGGTAGTGGTAACAACACTGTTACGGTAGTTGGTAACAACATGTACAGTAGTGGTAACACCACTGTTACGGTAGTGGTAACAACACTGTTACGGTAGTGGTAACAACACTGTTACGGTAGTGGTAACAACACTGTTACGGTAGGGTAACAAACCACTGGTAGTGGTAACAACACTGTTACGGTAGTGGTAACAACACTGTTACAGTAGTGGTAACAACACTGGTACGGTAGTGGTAACAACACTGTTACGTTAGTGGTAACAACACTGTTACGGTAGTGGTAACAACACTGTTAGGGTAGTGGTAACAACACTGTTAGGGTAGTGGTAACAACACTGTTACGGTAGTGGTAACAACACTGTTACGGTAGTGGTAACAACACTGTTACGGTAGTGGTAACAACACTGTTACGGTAGTGGTAACAACACTGTTACGGTAGTGGTAACAACACTGGTACGGTAGTGGTAACAACACTGTTACGGTAGTGGGTAACAACACTGGTACGGTGTGGAACAACACTGATACGGTTAGTGGTAACAACACTGTTACGTTAGTGGTAACAACACTGTTACGGTAGTGGTAACAACACTGTTACGGTAGTGGTAACAACACTGTTACGGTAGTGGTAACACCACTGTTACGGTAGTGGTAACAACACTGTTACGGTAGTGGTAACAGCACTGTTACAGTAGTGGTAACAACACTGTTACGGTAGTGGTAACAACACTGTTACGGTAGTGGTAACAACACTGTTACGGTAGTGGTAACAACACTGTTACGGTAGTGGTAACAACACTGTTACGGTAGTGGTAACAACACTGTTACGGTAGTGGTAACAACACTGTTAGGGTAGTGGTAACAACACTGTTACGGTAGTGGTAACAACACTGTTACGCTAATGGTAACAACACTGTTACGCTAGTGGTAACAACACTGTTACGGTAGTGGTAACAACACTGTTACGGTAGTGGTAACAACACTGTTACGGTAGTGGTAACAACACTGTTAGGGTAGTGGTAACAACACTGTTACGGTAGTGGTAACAACACTGCTACGGTAGTGGTAACAACACTGTTACGGTAGTGGTAACAACACTGTTACGGTAGTGGTAACAACACTGTTACGGTAGTGGTAACAACACTGTTACGGTAGTGGTAACAACACTGGTACGGTAGTGGTAACAACACTGTTACGGTAGTGGTAACAACACTGCCCTGCTTGGTCCCATTTACAACAAGAGCTCACGGATATACCAATTTGACTTCAGACTCTGACGTTTGTTTCTCCAAAACGTCAAATGTAGAGGTTTCTTCAAACGTCAAATTAATACAGTTAAATAAACTTTATACAGAAAAAAAGTCCACGGAAAAGTTTAGACATTCATTCTGAATAGTTAAGGTAAGGGTACATCTCTCCCTCAGTGTGTCGTGTTTCATGATGGTTACATCTCTCCCTCAGTGTGTCGTGTTTCATGATGGTTACATCTCTCCCTCAGTGTGTCGTGTTTCATGATGGTTACATCTCTCTCCCAGGGTTGTCTGTGTTTCATGATGGTACATCTCTCCCTCAGTGGTCGTGTTTCATGATGGTTACATCGTCCTCCCTCATGTGTCGTGTTTCTGTGGTTACATCTCTCCCTCAGTGTGTCGTGTTTCATGATGGTTACATCTCTCCCTCAGTGTGTGTGTTCATGATGGTTACATCTCTCCCTCAGGTGTCGTTGTTTCATGATGGTTACATCTCTCCCTCAGTGTGTCGTGTTTCATGATGGTACATCTCGCCTCAGTGTGTCGGTTCATGATGGTTAATCTCTCCCTCAGTGGTCGGTTTATGAGGTTACATCTCTCCCCAGTGTGTCGTGTTTCATTATGGTTATATCTCTCCCTCAGTTGTCGTGTTCATGATGGTACATCTCTCCTCAGGTGTCGTGTTTCATAGGTTACATCTCTCCCTCACATGTGTGTGTGTTCATGATGGTTACATCTCTCCTCAGTTGTCGTGTTTCATGATGGTTACATCTCTCCCTCAGTGTGTCGTGTTTCATGATGGTTACATCTCTCCCTCAGTGTGTCGTGTTTCATGATGGTTACATCTCTCCCTCAGTGTGTCGTGTTTCATGATGGTTACATCTCTCCCTCAGTGTGTCGTGTTTCATGATGGTTACATCTCTCCCTCAGTGTGTCTTGGTTACATGATGGTTACATCTCTCCCTCAGTGTGTCGTTTTCATGATGGTTACATCTCTCCCTCAGTGTGTCGGTTTCATGATGGTTACATCTCTCCTCAGTGTGTCGTGTTTCATGATGGTTACATCTCTCCCTCAGTGTGTCGTGTTTCATGATGGTTACATCTCTCCCTCAGTGTGTCGTGTTTCATGATGGTTACATCTCTCCCTCAGTGTGTCGTGTTTCATGTGGGAAAAGGATCTCTCATTGTGCCCATCCCTAGGTCTTCCCGGGTGGATCATGTGAATACATACATTCCTAATATCCACTTCTGATCTGGGGGACGATAAACAGGAAGACACACAAACACACACACACACCTCCTGTGTCGTGACATATGCACACACCCATCCATTGGGATCTCTCCAGTTCCTCTTATTTTATGATTGTTGTCACCAGAAACCCTTGCCGAAGGACACAGGATCTATCATACCCTCACACACCATCTATCTTGCCCTCTCCTGAACAGATACACAGTAGGTGAATGTGTGTTTTCTTGTCAGTCTCTGTTCAGGGCTGTTCCTCTGGCTGTGTGAGTCTCTGTCCAGGGCTGTTCCTCTGGCTGCGTGAGTCTCTGTCCAGGGCTGTTCCTCTGGCTGTGTGAGTCTCTGTTCAGGGCTGTTCCTCTGACTGTGTGAGCCTCTGTCCAGGGCTGTTCCTGTGTGAGGTCTCTGTCCGGTGTTCATCTGGCTGTGTGAGCCCTGTCAGGGCTGTCATGGCTGTGTGAGCCTCCGTTAGAGGCTGTTCCTCTGGACTTGTGAGTCTCTGTCCAGGACTGTTCTCCTCTGGCTGTGTGAGAACCTCTGTTCCAGGCTTGTTCCTTGGCTGTGTGAGTCTCTGTTCAGGGCTGTTCCTACTGTTGGCTGTGTGAGTCTCTGTTCAGGGCTGTTTCCCTGGCTGTGTGAGTCTCTGTTCAGGGCTGTTTCCCTGGCTGTGTGAGTCTCTGTTCAGGGCTGTTTCCCTGGCTGTGTGAGTCTCTGTTCAGGGCTGTTCCTCTGGCTGTGTGAGTCTCTGTTCAGGGCTGTTCCTCTGGCTGTGTGAGTCTCTGTTCAGGGCTGTTCCTCTGGCTGTGTGAGTCTCTGTCCAGGGCTGTTCCTCTGGCTGTGTAGGACCAGGTTGAGAATAATTCCTTGCGGCTGTGTCTCAAATGGCACCCTAATCCCTATGTAGTGCAGTAGGGGCTAAAGGGCATTATATACGGAATAGGGTGCCATTTGGGACTCAGCCCTACTCCCTAGTTCTGTGATTACTATCACCATATTTACCATATGAACCACAGAAGGATGCTTCTAGGTTGGTGCACGTGAGCGTGTACTAGGTATTGCTGGGTTTTGTGCATGTTTGAGAATATATAAGTCTGTTTGCATTAGTGTGTGTGTGTGTGTGTGTGTGTGTGTGTGTGTGTGCGTGCGTGCGTGCGTGCGTGCGTGCGTGCGTGCGTGCGTGCGTGCGTGCGTGCGTGCGTGCGTGCGTGCGTTGTTGAAACAGCTTGGCTCCATTTATCCCTCTGTGCCTGTCTGCCCTGTTCTCTCTGAGTGTTCTGTTGATTCTGGATAATATCTACTGACTCCTCCACACCAACAGGTTGTGTGGGGCGAGGAAAGGTGAATGTGTGTGAGTGAGTGAGTGAGTGAGTGAGTGAGTGAGTGAGTGAGTGAGTGAGTGAGTGAGTGAGTGAGTGAGTGAGTGAGTGAGTGAGTGAGTGAGTGAGTGAGTGAGTGAGTGAGTGAGTGAGTGAGTGAGTGAGTGAGTGAGTGAGTGAGTGAGACCAAGAATTCACAAAATGGGACAAACACCAAATTGAGACTGCATGCAGAATTCTGCAAAAATATATTTAGTGTACAATGTAAAACACCAAATAATGCATGCAGAGCAGAATTAGGTGATACCCATAATTATCAAAATCCAGAAAAGAGCGTTTAAATTCTACAACCACCCTAAAAGGAAGCGATTCCCAAACCTTCCATAGCAAAGCCATCACCTACAGAGAGATGAACCTGGAGAAGAGTCCCCTAAGCAAGCTGGTCCTGGGGCTCTGTTCACAAACACAAACAGACCCCACAGAGCCCCAGGACAACAACACAATTAGACACAAGCAAATCATGAGAAAACAAAAAGATAAATACTTGACACATTGGAAAGAATTAACAAAAAACAGAGCAAACTAGAATGATATTTGGCCCTTAACAGAGAGTACACAGTGGCAGAATACCTGACCACTGTGACTTACCCAAACTTAAGGAAAGCTTTGACTATGTACAGACTCAGAGAGAGACAGAGAGAGTGAGAGGGTAATGTGTTTGGTGCTACCATTATGCTTCTGCATGTTATATATCCTCCTGTCCTTCCCTGTCCACCTACCACCCCTAACTACACCTCCTGTCTGCCCACCACCTACCACCCCAACTACAACTCCTGTCCTTCCCTGTCCACCTACCACCCCAACTATACCTCCTGTCTGCCCACCACCTACCACCCCCAACTACACCTCCTGTCTGCCCACCACCTACCACCCCCAACTACACCTGTCTGCCTACCACCTACCACCCCAACTACAACTCCTGTCCTTCCCTGTCCACCTACCACCCCAACTACACCTCCTGTCTGCCCACCACCTACCACCCCCAACTACACCTCCTGTCTGCCCACCACCTACCACCCCAACTACAACTCCTGTCCTTCCCTGTCCACCTACCTCCCCCAACTACACCTCCTGTCTGCCCACCACCTACCACCCCCAACTACACCTCCTGTCTGCCCACCACCTACCACCCCAACTACAATCCTGTCCTTCCCTGTCCACCTACCACCCCCAAATACACTGTCTGCCTACCACTACACCCCCAACTACACTCCTGTCTGCCCACCACTACCACCCCCAAACTACACTCCTGTTGCCCACCAACCTACACCCAACTACACCTCCTGTCTGCCCACCACCTACCCCCCCAACTACAACTCCTGTCCTTCCCTGTCCACCTACCACCCCCAACTACACCTGTCTGCCCTACCACCCTACCCCCCCCAACTACACCTCCTGTCTGCCCACCACCTACCACCCCCAACTACACCTCCTGTCTGCCACACCTACCACCCCAACTACACCTGTCTGCCTACCACCTACCACCCCCAACTACACCTCCTGTCTGCCCACCACCACCACCCCCAACTACACCTCCTGTCTGCCCACCACCTACCACCCCTAACTACACCTCCTGTCTGCCTACCACCTACCACCCCCAACTACACCTCCTGTCTGCCCACCACCTACCACCCCCAACTACACCTCCTGTCTGCCCACCACCTACCACCCCCAACTACACCTCCTGTCTGCCCACCACCTACCACCCCAACTACACCTCCTGTCAGCCCACCACCTACCACCCCAACTACACCTCCTGTCTGCCCACCACCTACCACCCCCAACTACACCTCCTGTCAGCCCAACACCTACCACCCCCAACTACACCTCCTGTCAGCCCACCACCTACCACCCCCAACTACACCTCCTGTTCGCCCACCACCTACCACCCCAACTACACCTCCTGTCTGCCCACCACCTACCACCCCCAACTACACCTCCTGTCAGCCCACAGCTACCACCCCAACTACACTCCTGTCTACCACCACCTACCACCCCCAACTACACCTCCTGTCAGCCCACCACTACCACCCCCAACTACACTCCTGTTCGCCCAACCACCTACCACCCAACTACACCTCCTGTACCCACACCTACCACCCCCAACTACACCTCCTGTTGCCCACCCCCTACCACCCCCAACTACACCTCCTGTCAGCCACCACCTACCACCCCACTACACCTCCTGTCTGCCCACCACCTACCACCCTAACTACACCTCCGTTGCCCACCACTACCACCCCCAACAACCTCCTGTCAGTCCACCACCTACCCCCCAAACTACACCTCCTGTCTGCCCACCACCTACCACCCCAACTACACCTCCTGTCTGCCCACCACCTACCACCCCCAACTACACTCCTGTCTGCCACCACCTACCACCCCAACTACACCTCCTGTCTGCCCACACCTACCACCCCCAACTACACCTCCTGCCTGCCCACCACCTACCACCCCCAACTACACCTCCTGTCAGCCCACCACCTACCACCCCCAACTACACCTCCTGCCCACCACCTACCACCCTAACTACACCTCCTGTCTCCACCACACTACACACCCCCAACTACACCCTCCTGTCAGCCCACCACCTACCACCCCCAAAACTCACCTCTGCCTGCCCACCACCTACCACCCTAACTACACCTCCTGTCTTTCCACCAACCTACCACCCCCAACTACACTCCTGTCAGCCCACCACCTACCACCCCAACTACACCTCCTGTCTGCCCACCACCTACCACCCCAACTACACCTCCTGTCTGCCACCACCTACCACCCCCAACTACACCTGTCTGCCTACCACCTACCACCCCCAACTACACCTCCTGTCTGCCCACCACCTACCACCCCCAACTACACCTCCTGTCTGCCCACCACCTACCACCCTAACTACACCTCCTGTCTGCCTACCACCTACCACCCCCAACTACACCTCCTGTCTGCCCACCACCTACCACCCCCAACTACACCTCTGTCTGCCCCACCTACCACCCCAACTACACCTCCTGTTGCCCACCACCTACCACCCAACTACACCTCCTGTCTGCCTACCACCTACCACCCCAACTACACCTCCTGTCTGCCCACCACCTACCACCCCACACTAACCTCCTGTCAGCCCAACACTACCACCCCCAACTACACCTCCTGTCAGCCCACCACCTACCACCCCCAACTACACCTCCTGTCAGCCCACCACCTACCACCCAACTACACCTCCTGTCTGCCCACCACCTACCACCCCCAACTACACCTCCTGTCAGCCCACCACCTACCACCCCAACTACACCTCCTGTCTACCCACCACCTACCACCCCAACTACACCTCCTGTCAGCCCACCACCTACCACCCCCAACTACACCTCCTGTTCGCCCACCACTACCACCCCAACTACACCTCCTGTCAGCCCATCACCTACCACCCCCCAACTACACCTCCTGTCTGCCCACCACCTACCACCCCCAACTACACTCCTGTCAGCCCACCACCTACCACCCCAACTACACCTCCTGTCTGCCACCACCTACCACCCTAACACACCTCCTGTCTGCCCACCACCTACCACCCCCAACTACACCTCCTGTCAGTCCACCACCTACCACCCAACATACACCTCTGTCTGCCCACCACCTACCACCCCAACTACACCTCCTGTCTGCCCACCACCTACCACCTCCAACTACACCTCCTGCCTGCCCACACCTACCACCCCCAACTACACCTCCTGCCTGCCCACCACCTACCACCTCCAACTACACCTCTGTCAGCCCACCACCTACCACCCCCAACTACACTCCTGCCCACCACTACCACCCTAACTACACCTCCTGTCTTCCCACCACCTACCACCCCCAACTACACCTCCTGTCAGCCCACCACCTACCACCCCCAACTACACCTCCTGCCTGCCCACCACCTACCACCCTAACTACACCTCCTGTCTTCCCACCACCTACCACCCCCAACTACACCTCCTGTCAGCCCACCACCTACCACCCCAACTACACCTCCTGTCTGCCCACCACCTACCACCCCAACTACACCTCCTGTCTGCCCACCACCTACCACCCCCAACTACACCTCCTGTCAGCCCACCACCTACCACCCCGAACTACACCTCCTGCCTGCCCACCACCTACCACCCCAACTACACCTCCTGTCAGCCCACCACCTACCACCCCGAACTACACCTCCTGCCTGCCCACCACCTACCACCCTAACTACACCTCCTGTCTTCCCACCACCTACCACCCCAACTACACCTCCTGTCAGCCCACCACCTACCACCCCCAACTACACCTCCTGCCTGCCCACCACCTACCACCCTAACTACACCTCCTGTCTTCCCACCCACTACCACCCCAACTACACCTCCTGTCAGCCACCACCTACCACCCCCAACTACACCTCCTGTCTGCCCACCACCTACCACCCCCAACTACACCTCCTGTCAGCCCACCACCTACCACCCCAACTACACCTCCTGTCTGCCCACCACCTACCACCCTAACTACACCTCCTGTCTGCCCACCACCTACCACCCCCAACTACACCTCCTGTCAGCCCACCACCTACCACCCCCAACTATACCTCCTGCCTCCCCACCACCTACCACCCCAACTACACCTCCTGTCTGCCCACCACCTACCACCCCAACTACACCTCCTGTCTGCCCACCACCTACCACCCCAACTACACCTCCTGTCTGCCCACCACCTACCACCCCAACTACACCTCCTGTCTGCCCACCACCTACCACCCCCAACTACACCTCCTGTCTGCCACCACTACCACCCCAACTGCACCTCCTGTCTGCCCACCACCTACCACCCCAACTACACCTCCTGTCAGCCCAACACCTACCACCCCAACTACACCTCCTGTCAGCCCACCACCTACCACCCCAAACTACACCTCCTGTTCGCCCACCACCTACCACCCCAACTACACCTCCTGTCTGCCACCACCTACCACCCCCAACTACACCTCCTGTCAGCCCACCACCTACCCCCCCAACTACACCTCCTGTCTACCCACCCTACCACCCCCAACTACACCTCCTGTCAGCCCACCACCTACCACCCCCAACTACACCTGCTGTTCGCCCACCACCTACCACCCCAACTACACCTCCTGTCAGCCCATCACCTACCACCCCAACTACACCTCCTGTCTGCCCACCACCTACCACCCCCAACTACACCTCCTGTCAGCCCACCACCTACCACCCCAACTACACCTCCTGTCTGCCCACCACCTACCACCCTAACTACACCTCCTGTCTGCCCACCACCTACACACCCCAACTACACCTCCTGTCGTCCACCACCTACCACCCCAACTAGACCTCCTGTCTGCCCACCACCTACCACCCCAACTACACCTCCTGTCTGCCCCAACACTACACCCCCAACTACACCTCCTGCCTGCCCACCACCTACCACCCCCAACTACACCTCCTGCCTGCCCACCACCTACCACCCCCAACTACACCTCCTGTCAGCCCACCACCTACCACCCCCAACTACACCTCCTGCCCACCACCTACCACCCTAACTACACTCCTGTCTTCCCACCACCTACCACCCCAACTACACCTCCTGTCAGCCCACCACTACCACCCCCCAACTACACCTCCTGCCTGCCCACCACCTACCACCCTAACTACACCTCCTGTCTTCCCACCACCTACCACCCCCAACTACACCTCCTGTCAGCCCACCACCTACCACCCCCAACTACACCTCCTGTCTGCCCACCACCTACCACCCCAACTACACCTCCTGTCTGCCCACCACCTACCACCCCCAACTACACCTCCTGTCAGCCCACCACCTACCACCCCCAACTACACCTCCTGCCCACCACCTACCACCCTAACTACACCTCCTGTCTTCCCACCACCTACCACCCCAACTACACCTCCTGTCTGCCCACCACCTACCACCCCCAACTACACCTCCTGTCTGCCCACCACCTACCACCCCAACTACACCTCCTGTCTGCCCACCACCTACCACCCCAACTACACCTCCTGTCTGCCCACCACCTACCACCCCCAACTACACTCCTGTCAGCCCACCACCTACCACCCCAACTGCACCTCCTGTCTGCCCACACCTACCACCCAACTACACCTCCTGTCTGCCCACCACCTACCACCCCAACTACACCTCCTGTCTGCCCACCACCTACCACCCCAACTACACCTCCTGTCTGCCCACCTGTCTCTGTGTGTCTCTCTCTCTCTCTCTCTCTCTCTCTCTCTCTCTCTCTCTCTCTCTCTCTCTCTCTCTCTCTCTCTCTCTCTCTCTCTCTATGTAGACAGGACTGTGACACTGCAGCCTATAGCAGAGTTTATCTAGCTCTATGTCTTACTACAGAGAACACCTCCGTTGAGCTGTCATCACAGACAAGCCTACAAATGTACACTCTGAGTGGCCATGATGTTTTCTCCTTTCTTTTATTAAGGGAGAGTGAGTGAGAGATAGACAGAGAGATAGAAAGAGAGAGATAGAGAGATAGAAAGAGAGAGATAGAGAGGTGGAGAGGATAGATGTAATAGTATTGCACTTCTGTCAGCAAAGCTCAAGCCCATCGGTTATTCTACATGTACCCCATTATCTATGGATTACACACACACACACACACACACACACACACACACACACACACACACACACACACACACACACACACACACACACACACACACACACACAGGGCCAGAAAAAGTCTCACGGTTGAGATGGCATGGACCGGTTTTAGGCCAAACCCACGCCCCATCTCTATGGAGCAACGTGACTGGAGTCCTCCAGGACTGGTAACATATGACTAATAACCATAGAATTTCACTCTCTTTGTCTCCCTGTCCCTGCAGAGGGGCTCCAACGCCTGGAGGGTTGTGTGGGGGGTTACTCCAGAAGGGGGAGGGCAGGTGGAGAAAGGGCTTGATACCAGGACAGGAACAGGCACACTATTATGTGTGTTGTGTAGTGCCTGATCGGGGGAGTAACTGGGTTCATGAAGGGTCAGATGGAGCTTGACTAGACCAGCTGGGACCTGAACTATGGTACCGTAAAACCCTTCCCCCTCCCCTCCTGCCCCCTCCTGCCCCCTCCCTCCCCTCCTGCCCCTTCCCCTCCTTCCCCTCCCCTCCTTCCCCCTCCACTCATGCCCTCTCCCCTCCTGCCCCCCCCTCCTTACCCCTCCCCTCCTGCCCCCTCCTCTCCCCTCCTGCCCCCTCCCCTCCCCTCCTTCCCCCTCCCCTCCTGCCCCCTCCCCTCCTCGACAACAAGGGATACAAGACACTATTCTCAGAACCACATGCAAACCGTTCAATGAACCAATACACACACACACACATACGCGCGGACACACACACACACACACAATCACGCACGAACACACATACACACAATCATGCGCGGACACACAAAGGCTGATAACCTGTCGGAGGACCAACCCTCAGTCATGATGACATAGTCCATTAGAATAACCAGTGATACTGTCCAGTACCCCAAGAAGCTGCTGATGGGGGTCTGGGACGGGTATGACCTCTAACCTCTAGACAGAGCCAATGTACTCTCTGTGTTAGTCGGATGTTTGCTGCACACACTGCCCTGAGCATGAGAAAATGTCACCGTGGCTGACCAGGGAGAGAGGAAAACACACACACACACACACACAGAGTTAGGAAGAAAGAGAGGAAGTGTAATAGGGAGGGGAGGATGAGTTCTCAAAAGACCTGACCTCTCTGTGTGTGTGTGTGTGTGTGTGTGTGTGTGTGTGTGTGTGTGTTGTGTGGGTTGGTGTGTGTGTGTGTGTGTGTGTGTGTGTGTGTGTTTGTGTGTGTGTGTGTGTGTGTGTGTGTGGGTGTGTTGTGTGTGTTTGTGTGTGTGTGTGTGTGAGACAGATCAGATAGTCTCATTGAGTCCTGCTCTGAGGTTGTTCTCCTGTTACTCACATTATCAGCCATTATTCCTCTGTCTGTCCTCTCTTCTTTTCATTATCCCTCCATCTCTCATCTCCTTCCAGCTCTTTGTCCTCTCTCTCTCCTCCTTTCTCACTCTGCACATACTCCATCTCTCTCTCTCTCTCTCTCTCTCTCTCTCTCTCTCTCTCTCTCTCTCTCTCTCTCTCTCTCTCTCTCTCTCTCTCTCTCTCTCTCTGGTTATCTCCTTTTCCTTCGGTCTCTTTTTTCTCTCTCTCTTCTTCTCTTTCTAACACAATGCAGAGGAACAGGAACAGGCTTGTAGAAGGTAAGGCTCCTCTTCACAAATGGACATCCTGACACATGGAGGTACACAAACTTGTTTGTTTTAGTATCCTTGTGGGGACCAAAACATTTATTCCCATTCAAAATTCTAATTGACCTAACCCCTAACCCTTAACTAATCCTAAAACTAACCCTAACCCTAACCTCAACCCCTAACCCTTAACCTAACCCTAACCATATCCCCTAACCCCTAACACTAAAACTAACCCTAACTGTAACCCCTAACCCTTAAATTAACCCTAACCTTAACCCCTAACCCCTAACCCTTAAACTAACCCTAACCTTAACCCCTAACCCCTAACCCTTAAACTAACCCTAACCTTAACCCCTAACCCTTAAACTAACCCTAACCTTAACCCCTAACACACACACACATAAAGAGGAGGATGTTGGCAGGACAATGCTGAGGTCTCCAGAGCGCTGTGCTCTGTACCTTCTTACAGGAAGACCATAGAGGTGTCTTAGCCCCTCACTGTAGGAAGGGTAAGGTGTGTTGAGGAGAGCTGGATGGGTGAGGAGGGGTGAGGAGTGAGGAGGGAGGAGTGAGGAGGGGTGAGGAGGGAGGAGGGGTGAGGAGGGGCAAGTGTGGGAGGGGGAGGAGGGGTGAGGAGGGGCAAGGGTGGGAGGGGGAGGAGGAGTGAGCAGTGAGGAGTGGTGAGGAGGGGCAAAGGGGGAGGGGGGAGAGGTGAGGAGGGACGAAGGGGGAGGGGGAGTGAGGATAGGTGAGGAGGGGTGAGGAGGGGCGAAGGGGGGAGGAGAAGGAGGAGTGAGGAGAGGTGAGGAGGGGTGAACAGGGCTGGGTGAGGGTGACGTGGGGGCAGCAGGGGGACGGAGTGAGCTGGAGGACCCACTTTCAGAACAAAGTGAGTGCTGTTTACTGAGCTGACCCGGCCGATCTTTATCTCAACTAGCTCTCACTGTCTCACGTCAGAATTAGACGTTCATCCATGTTTCTCAAACGTCAAATTTCAAAGTTGTTCCAAATGTCACATTTCTGAATTTTAACTGTGAATCTTTAAGGTTAGGGTTAAGTTTAGGCATTCACACCAAATGGTTAAGGTAAGGGTTAAGATTTGGGAAAGGTTTTGGGAAATACTTTTTATCGCTGAAATTGAACTTGCAACCTTTAGAATCAGAGGCAGATCGTTTGGAGTTAATGCCTAACCTTAAGATTTCGGACAGACACAGGGACAGACACAGGGACAGACACTAGGACAGCTGGGGACAGACACAGGGACAGACACAGGGACAGCTGGTGACATGCAGAGACACATACACAGACACAGGGACAGCTGGCGACATGCAGTGACACATACACAGACACAGGGACAGCTGGGGACATGCACAGGGACAGACACAGGGACAGCTGGGGACAGACACAGGGACAGACACAGGGACAGCTGGCGACATGCAGTGACACATATACAGACACAGGGACAGCTGGTGACATGCAGAGACACATACACAGACACAGGGACAGCTGGGGACATGCAAAGGACAGACACAGGGACAGCTGGTGACATGCAGAGACACATACAACGACACAGGGACAGCTGGGGACATGCAAAGGGACAGACACAGGGACAGCTGGTGACATGCAGAGACACATACACAGACACAGGGACAGCTGGGGACATGCAAAGGGACAGACACAGGGACAGCTGGCGACATGCAGAGACACATACACAGACACAGGGACAGCTGGGGATAGACACAGGGACAGACACAGGGACAGACACAGGGACAGACACAGGGATAGACACAGGGACAGCTGGGGACAGACACAGGGACAGACACAGGGACAGACACAGGGACAGACACAGGGACAGACACAGGGACAGGGACAGCTGGCGACATGCAGTGACACATACACAGACACAGGGACAGCTGGGGACAGACACAGGGACAGACACAGGGACAGCTGGCGACATGCAGAGACACATACACAGACACAGGGACAGCTGGTGACATGCAGAGACACATACACAGACACAGGGACAGCTGGGGACATGCAAAGGGACAGACACAGGGACAGCTGGCGACATGCAGAGACACATACACAGACACAGGGACAGGTGGGGACATGCAGAGACACATACACAGGGACAGCTGGGGACATGCAGAGGGACAGACACAGGGACAGCTGGGGACAGACACAAAGACAGCTGGGGACAGGGACAGACACAGGGACAGCTGGGGACAGACACAGACATGCAGAGGGACAGGGACAGGGACAGACACAGGGACAGCTGGCGACAGACACAAGGACAGCTGGGGACAGGGACAGGGACAGGGACAGATACTTGGACAGCTAGGGACATGCACAGACACAGGGACAGCTGGGGACAGACACAGGGACAGATACTTGGATAGCTAGGGACAGACACAGACACAGGGACAGCTGGGGACATGCACAGACACAGGGACAGCTAGGGACAGACACAGGGACAGCTGGGGACAGGGACAGGGACAGCTGGGGACAGGGACAGGGACAGCTGGGGACAGACACAGGAACAAACAGACACAGACAGGTAGGGCCAACTGACGTAATGTCTTCTGGTTTTGGCACTGAGACACACAATCCTCTTTCTGCATGGTTTTATTCTTGAAATCTCTCTCTATCTGTGTCTTTGTGATTCCCCCATCTGTAAAGAATGAGAGGTAGAGAGGGGGCCATGTCCAGTGGTATTGTCCTGCCTGTCAGTCTGTAGACAAGGAGAACAAAGCCAGCGGTGAGCTGTGCCGTATCACATGTCCCTAGAACCCCACAAACTCCCCCCTCTTTCTGTCCCCACCCACTCTTTCTGTCCCCACCCGCTCCCCCCTCTCTGTACCCACCCTCTCCCTCCCCCTCTCTCCCGACCTCTGTACCCACCCCCTCTCTCTCCCTCCTCTGTCCCTGAACTTCCTGTCCTCCTTTCTTCATCCCTCGGGAGCTACCTGAGAGCCAGGTGTGGCGGGGACAGGAGGGCTGAGAAGGGTAGGAGGGAGGTTATGGTTACATGAAGGAGGATAGGAAGTAGCTGTGAGGCCAACACACAGCACACCTGTCACCAGGGGAGAGAGAGAGGGGAAGGGACAGAGTGACACACCTGTCCCCCGGGCTGATAGAGGGAGACAGTGATGGAGAGAGAGAGAGAGAGAGAGAGAGAGAGAGAGAGAGAGAGGGAGAGGGGGAGAGGGTTAGGACAGCTGGTGATAGAGGGAGACAGGGATGGAGGGAGAGAGAGAGAGAGAGAGGGGGTTAGGACAGCTGGTGATAGAGGGATGGAGAGAAAGAGGAGAGAGGGTTAGGACAGCTGGTGATAGAGGGATAGAGAGAGAGAAAGAGGAGAGAGGGTTAGGACAGCTGGTGATAGAGGGATAGAGAGAGAGAAAGAGGAGAGAGGGTTAGGACAGCTGGTGATAGAGGGATGGAGAGAGAGAGGAGAGAGGGTTAGGACAGCTGGTGATAGAGAGATGGAGAGAGAGAAAGAGGAGAGATGGTTCGGACAGCTGGTGATAGAGGGATGGAGAGAGAGAAAGAGGAGAGATGGTTAGGACAGCTGGTGATAGAGGGATGGATGGAGAGAAAGAGGAGAGAGGGTCAGGACAGCTGGTGATAGAGGGATAGAGAGAGAGAAAGAGGAGAGAGGGTCAGGACAGCTGGTGATAGAGGGATTGAGAGAGAGAAAGAGGAGAGAGGGTTAGGACAGCTGGTGATAGAGGGATGGATGGAGAGAAAGAGGAGAGATGGTTAGGACAGCTGGTGATAGAGGGATGGATGGAGAGAAAGAGGAGAGAGGGTCAGGACAGCTGGTGATAGAGGGATAGAAGAGAGAAGAGGAGAGAGGTCAGGACAGCTGGTGATAGAGAGAGAGGAGAGATGGACAGCTGGTGATAGAGGGATGGAGAGAGAGAAAGAGGAGAGATGGTTAGGACAGCTGGTGATAGAGGGATGGATGGAGAGAAAGAGGAGAGAGGGTTAGGACAGCTGGTGATAGAGGGATGGAGAGAGAGAAAGAGGAGAGAGGGTTAGGACAGCTGGTGTAACTGGAACATTGAATTCAGCACCAATTCTCTGCTTCTCTCCATTTTTAGACATCAATGAAATTTGATCTGAAACATTGTTCAAGTGTGTGTGTGTGTGTGTGTGTGTGTGTGTGTGTGTGTGTGTGTGTGTGTGTGTGTGTGTGTGTGTGTGTGTGGGTGTGTGTGTGTGTGTGTGTGTGTGTGTGTGTGTGTGTTTGAGTTTGAGTTTACGCCTGTGCTAGGGGAGTACGAGCTAGTCTCCTCTCTACCCTGGTCTTTAGCCGTGTGTAAAAGTCTTTGTGGGAGAATTTTCCTCTTTACAGCCCAGGGAACATTTGTTGCTTCCAGAAGCACTCCAATAAAACCAGCCTGCCTGCCTGTCATTCCCCCCCCCCCCCCCACCCCCCCCTCTCTCTCTCTCTCTCTCTCTCTC
Source organism: Salvelinus namaycush (assembly GCF_016432855.1). NCBI lineage: Eukaryota > Metazoa > Chordata > Actinopteri > Salmoniformes > Salmonidae > Salvelinus > Salvelinus namaycush. The sequence continues at coordinate 22,173,620 of NC_052340.1, read as the reverse complement.
TCTCTCTCTCTCTCTCTTTCTCTTAGTCCAAATCTGCCCTAATCTGTGTGCGTGTGTCCTCATGTTGAACTATTAAAGGGCTCCAGGCCGGGCTATGCCTCGTTTCACAGAGTGCTCGGGGGCATTGAATGTGAGCTGGTGTTCACAGGAAGTCGTCGGGTCCAGGAAGCATGAAGGAAGTTGAGTCATAAACGTGATTGTTGGAAAATGACCAGGCCCCGGTCCGCATCCTGTCTCTGGTGACCCTGTCCTGAAACAATCCCCTAAGGCACTGCATGTTGATCAGAATATTTTGGATCCATATAAGCAATGTACAGTACTTCCTATTTGAACTATAGGGGCTAGGGCATTGGCCAGGGAGAGAGAGAGGAAGAGAGAGGGGGGAATATTATTAATATTAAGAAATGCTATAGATCAGTGGTCACCAACCTTTTCTGAGTCAAGATCACTTTCTGAGTCAAAATGCAACCTGAGATCTACCACTCTGATTTTATATTAACATGACTTACAAAATGTAAGCCTATGCAATATTAACCAATTAAAAACAGTACTGTAGCAATGAGGTTTGTGCAGTAAGCTATAGGCCCAATACATTATCACCACATATTGGCTTTGCTTGAATTTACCTGCCAATGCATTGTTGTTCGGGACATTTTTTAAAATTATATTTCAAAATTGGAGCTAGACTGTATGATCACACCGGTAATAGATCCGTTGTTGTATTACTTGTGAAGCACAGCTGAGTGAGCATTAATTTAAATAATTAGCTTTTTATCTTATCTGGGCTGATGGTGCCTCCATCTGATGGTCAGTCTCAGCGGAGGGAGAGAGCAGCAGACTGAGGGTCAGTCTCAGCGGAGGGAGAGAGCAGCAGACTGAGGGTCAGTCTCAGCGGAGGGAGAGAGCAGCAGACTGAGGGTCAGTCTCAGCGGAGGGAGAGAGCAGCAGACTGAAGGTCAGTCTCAGCGGAGGGAGAGAGCAGCAGACTGAGGGTCAGTCTCAGCGGAGGGAGAGAGCAGTAGACTGAGGGTCAGTCTCAGCGGAGGGAGAGAGCAGTAGACTGAGGGTCAGTCTCAGCGGAGGGAGAGAGCAGCAGACTGAGGGTCCGTCTCAGCGGAGGGAGAGAGCAGCAGACTGAGGGTCTGTCTCAGCGGAGGGAGAGAGCAGCAGACTGAGGGTCAGTCTCAGCAGAGGGAGAGAGCAGCAGACTGAGGGTCCGTCTCAGCGGAGGGAGAGAGCAGCAGACTGAGGGTCAGTCTCAGCGGAGGGAGAGAGCAGCAGACTGAGGGTCAGTCTCAGCGGAGGGAGAGAGCAGCAGACTGAGGGTCCGTCTCAGCGGAGGGAGAGAGCAGCATACTGATGGTCAGTCTCAGCGGAGGGAGAGAGCAGCAGACTGAGGGTCAGTCTCAGCGGAGGGAGAGAGCAGCAGACTGATGGTCAGTCTCAGCGGAAGGAGAGAGCAGCAGACTGAAGTTCAGTCTCAGCGGAGGGAGAGAGCAGCAGACTGATGGTCCGTCTCAGCGGAGGGAGAGAGCAGCAGACTGAGGGTCAGTCTCAGCGGAGGGAGAGAGCAGCATACTGAGGGTCAGTCTCAGCGGAGGGAGAGAACTGCAGACTGAGGGTCAGTCTCAGCGGCGGGAGAGAGCAGCAGACTGAGGGTCAGTCTCAGCGGAGGGAGAGAGCTGCAGACTGATGGTCAGTCTCAGCGGAGGGAGAGAGCAGCAGACTGAAGGTCAGTCTCAGAGGAGGGAGAGAGCAGCAGACTGAGGGTCAGTCTCAGCGGAGGGAGAGAGCTGCAGACTGATGGTCAGTCTCAGCGGAGGGAGAGAGCAGCAGACTGATGGTCAGTCTCAGCGGAAGGAGAGAGCAGCAGACTGAAGTTCAGTCTCAGCGGAGGGAGAGAGCAGCAGACTGATGGTCCGTCTCTCAACATCCCTCCTCTCTCTCTTTCCTCAACTGACACTGACCAAAAACGGACACCGTCTTCCTGCTGATGGAGAAACTCGAGTCGCACCACATTATTTCTGCCTCAGGCACAAATTCACGTTGTTACTCCTACGAACAGAGAAAGTGAAATATTCCTTGATCTAAAAAAAGACCCAAACTGCTAATATTAATAATAACAACACAAGCCTATAGACACACTGTCCTCCTCATTCATTACTGCTGCAGTGCTTGTTGTAGTCATTCATTACTGCTGCAGTGCTTGTTGTAGTCATTCATTACTGCTGCAGTGCTTGTTGTAGTCATTCATTACTGCTGCAGTGCTGGTTGTAGTCATTCATTACTGCTGCAGTGCTGGTTGTAGTCATTCATTACTGCTGCAGTGCTTGTTGTAGTCATTCATTACTGCTGCAGTGCTTGTTGTAGTCATTCATTACTGCTGCAGTGCTGGTTGTAGTCATTCATTACTGCTGCAGTGCTGGTTGTAGTCATTCATTACTGCTGCAGTGCTGGTTGTAGTCATTCATTACTGCTGCAGTGCTTGTTGTAGTCATTCATTACTGCTGCAGTGCTTGTTGTAGTCATTCATTACTGCTGCAGTGCTTGTTGTAGTCATTCATTACTGCTGCAGTGCTGGTTGTAGTCATTCATTACTGCTGCAGTGCTTGTTGTAGTCATTCATTACTGCTGCAGTGCTTGTTGTAGTCATTCATTACTGCTGCAGTGCTTGTTGTAGTCATTCATTACTGCTGCAGTGCTGGTTGTAGTCATTCATTACTGCTGCAGTGCTTGTTGTAGTCATTCATTACTGCTGCAGTGTTTGTTGTAGTCATTCATTACTGCTGCAGTGCTTGTTGTAGTCATTCATTACTGCTGCAGTGCTTGTTGTAGTCATTCATTATTGCTGCAGTGCTGGTTGTAGTCATTCATTACTGCTGCAGTGCTGGTTGTAGTCATTCATTACTGCTGCAGTGCTTGTTGTAGTCATTCATTACTGCTGCAGTGCTGGTTGTAGTCATTCATTACTGCTGCAGTGCTTGTTGTAGTCATTCATTACTGCTGCAGTGCTTGTTGTAGTCATTCATTACTGCTGCAGTGCTTGTTGTAGTCATTCATTACTGATGCAGTGCTTGTTGTAGTCATTCATTACTGCTGCAGTGCTTGTTGTAGTCATTCATTATTGCTGCAGTGCTGGTTGTAGTCATTCATTACTGCTGCAGTGCTGGTTGTAGTCATTCATTACTGCCGCAGTGCTTGTTGTAGTCATTCATTACTGCTGCAGTGCTGGTTGTAGTCATTCATTACTGCTGCAGTGCTTGTTGTAGTCATTCATTACTGCTGCAGTGCTTGTTGTAGTCATTCATTACTGCTGCAGTGCTTGTTGTAGTCATTCATTACTGCTGCAGTGCTTGTTGTAGTCATTCATTATTGCTGCAGTGCTGGTTGTAGTCATTCATTACTGCTGCAGTGCTGGTTGTAGTCATTCATTACTGCTGCAGTGCTTGTTGTAGTCATTCATTACTGCTGCAGTGCTTGTTGTAGTCATTCATTACTACTGCAGTGCTGGTTGTAGTCATTCATTACTGCTGCAGTGCTGGTTGTAGTCATTCATTACTGCTGCAGTGCTTGTTGTAGTCATTCATTACTGCTGCAGTGCTTGTTGTAGTCATTCATTACTGCTGCAGTGCTGGTTGTAGTCATTCATTACTGCTGCAGTGCTGGTTGTAGTCATTCATTACTGCTGCAGTGCTTGTTGTAGTCATTCATTACTGCTGCAGTGCTTGTTGTAGTCATTCATTACTGCTGCAGTGCTTGTTGTAGTCATTCATTACTGCTCTATTCATTACTGCTGCAGTGCTTGTTGTAGTCATTCATTACTGCTGCAGTGCTGGTTGTAGTCATTCATTACTGCTGCAGTGCTTGTTGTAGTCATTCATTACTGCTGCAGTGCTTGTTGTAGTCATTCATTACTGCTGCAGTGCTGGTTGTAGTCATTCATTACTGCTGCAGTGCTGGTTGTAGTCATTCATTACTGCTGCAGTGCTTGTTGTAGTCATTCATTACTGCTGCAGTGCTTGTTGTAGTCATTCATTACTGCTGCAGTGCTTGTTGTAGTCATTCATTACTGCAGCAGTGCTTGTTGTAGTCATTCATTACTGCTGCAGTGCTTGTTGTAGTCATTCATTACTGCTGCAGTGCTTGTTGTAGTCATTCATTACTGCTGCAGTGCTTGTTGTAGCGCTGAGTGGAAATAGGAAGAACACACATTTTATGGGTTATAAAAGTGTTGAATACAAAGTGTTGACAGTGCTGAGTAAGAACTTAAACATGAACTCACTCATAAAAACAGCAGCTCTTTGCTGTATTCGTTGACAGTCTCTCTCTAGTCATGGTTTTAAATGTTTTGAAATCTCACAGTATCAATTTTGCTGTAGCTTTCTTCATGCCTGCTACGTTACTGACGACTCTGTCATCTGAGCAATCTGATTGGCCAGCGGTGACATAGTGCACTTGATTTCCTCTCCAGGCCCACCGGGAAGGCAGAGTTTTTACCTTCAGACACATGAAATGGCAACAGTTTGCCTACCCGGCGCGCAGGGCAGCTGAATTGGCTGCACCTACCACCAACAGGAACACAAGGCTTTATCGTTGGGTTATTTACAGAAATGTTTGGCGATCGACTAGAAACGCCTTGGAAATCGACAAGTCGATCGTGATCGACCGGTTGGTGACCTACCAAAGAACCTACCAAAAAAGAGGGATACCAAAAAAACTATTAGGCAACAACAAATTCAATCCCTTTAAACTTCTTGATGGAGGCCACTGTGTTGCAGAAATGTTTTGGTACCCTTCCCCAGATCTGTGCCTCGACACAATCGGAGCTGTTAGGACAATTCCTTCGACCTCATGGCTTGGTATTTGCTCTGACATGAACTGTCAACTGAGGGACCTTATATAAACAGGTGTGTGCTTTTCCAAACCATGTCCAATCAATTGAATTTACTACAGGTGGACTCCAATCAAGTTATAGAAACAGCTCAAGGATGATTCATGGAAACTGGATGCACCTGAGCTCAATTTCGAGTCTCATAGCAAAGGGTCTGAATACTTATATAAATAAGGCATGTCAGTTTTTTATTTTTAATACATTTGCAAAAATGTATTATGGGGTATTTGGGACCTGTTGCCACAAGAAAAGGGTAACCAGTAAAGAACAAACACCATTGTAAATACAACCCAGATTTATGTTTATTTATCTTCCATTTTGTACTTTATTTGCACATCGTTACAACACTATAGATATCCATAATATGACATTTGAAATGTCTCTATTCTTTTGGAACGTTTGTGAGTAATAATTACTGTACATTTTCTTTTGTTTATTATCTATTTCACTTGCTTTTGGCAATGTAAACATATGTTTCCCATAGCAATAAAGCCCCTTAAATTGAAAATGAGTGAGAGAGAGAGAGAGAGAGAGAGGGTGGGGGGATCTGGGACACCATAATGCTGCCTGTTTTGCTCACCAATTTCACAGCTGATTTCACCCAAACATCCCTTCAGACGTTTGTGTGTGCACGTGCACATGCATGTGAGTGTGTCTGAGTGCGTGGTGCTGCATGATTGTGTGTTATTATCTTCCAGAGCTTCATCTTGTCTTTCTCTCTAGGAACAGAGAAGGCCTTTATCATGCTAATCCTCTGAGCAGGGGGCTCTGTGTCTCGATTAGCAGTCCTGGATCAGAGGGATACCACCCCTGGACTCCATTATTCTGGCCTTGTCTAAAGCTGGCATTACATGTGTCTGATGAGAAAAGTATTTTGTTTTACACAGCGGTTGTGTCATTGCATGTGTGTGTGTGCGTGCGTGCGTGCATGCTTGCGTGCGTGCGATGGGGCAGCCAGTGTGTGGGGAAAGACAGGGAGAGAATTAGTGGTGACCAGAGACACCTACACACAGTCAAACAGAGCAGAGGAGGAATTCCACTGCTTCACACTGAGGAAGTTTACATGCACACTAATTATTAGATATCCATCTGATTACGGCAGCCGGCCGAGTATGGCACTAGTCAGCTTCACCTTATTCTGCTTATCTTAATCGGCGTAAGGTTATAATTGAAGTTAACATACGCCGATTAAAACACCTGGATTTCTGAGCATTCTTTCACATTATTAGGACATGTCAACAGCTTCATTAGAGTTCCAGCAGTGTGTTCGATCTGTGCATTTGCCAGCATACAAGCATTTTGTTACACCCACAATAACATCTGCTGAATATGTGTATGCGACCAATAGAATTAGATTTTTATATATACACTGAGTGTACAAAACATTAAGAACACCTTCCTAATATTGAGTTGCAACCCCCCCCCCCCCCCTCCCCCTCTCAGAACAGCCTCAATTCGTTGGTCATGGACTCTAAAAAAGGTGTTGAAAGCGTTCCACAGGGATGCTGGTCCATGTTGACTCCAATGCTTCCCACAGTTCTGTCAGGAGTAACTTCCGGCGCCGACAGAGATGGCCGCCTCGCTTCGCGTTCCTAGGAAACTATACAGTATTTTGTTTTTTTATGTATTATTTCTTACATTGTTACCCCAGGAAATCTTAAGTATTATTACATACAGTCGGGAGGAACTACTGGATATAAGAGCAACGTCAACTTATCAACATTACGACCAGGAATATGACTTTCCCGAGGCGGATCCTCTGTTTGGTCCACCACCCAGGACAATGGATCGGATCCCAGCCGGCGTTCCAAAACAACGGCGCCGCAGAAGGGGCAGACGGAGCGGTCTTCTGGTCAGGTTCCGTAGACGGGCACATCGCCCACCACTCCCGAGCATACCACTCGCCAATGTCCAGTCTCTTGACAACAAGGTAGACAAAATCCGAGCAAGGGTTGCCTTCCAGAGAGACATCAGAGATTGTAACGTTCTTTGTTTCACAGAAACACGGCTCACTCGGGATAGGTTATCAGAGTCGGTACAGCCACCTGGTTTCTTCACGCATCGCGCCGACAGAAACAAACATCTCTCTGGTAAGAAGAAGGGCGGGGGTGTATGCCTTATGATTAACGAGACGTGGTGTGATCATAACAACATACAGGAACTCAAGTCCTTTTGTTCACCTGACCTAGAATTCCTTACAATCAAATGCCGACAGCATTATCTACCAAGAGAATTCTCTTCGATTATAATCATAGTCGTGTATATCCCCCCCAAGCAGACACATCGACGGCCCTGAAAGAACTTCATTGGACTCTATGTAAACTGGAAACCACATATCCTGAGGCTGCATTTATTGTAGCTGGGGATTTTAACAAGGCTAATCTGAAAACAAGGCTCCCTAAATTTTATCAGCATATCGAATGCACGACCCGGGCTGGCAAAACCCTGGATCATTGTTATTCTAACTTCCGCGACACATACAAAGCCCTCTCCCGCCCTCTTTTCGGAAAATCTGACCACGACTCCATTTTGTTGCTCCCAGCCTATAGACAGAACTAAAAGAGGAAATGCCCATGCTCAGGTCTGTTCAACGCTGGTCCGACCAATCGGATTCCACGCTTCAAGATTGCTTCGATCACGTGGACTGGGATATGTTCCGCATTGCGTCGGACAATAACATTGATGAATACGCTGATTCGGTGAGCGAGTTTATTAGCAAGTGCATCGGTGATGTTGTACGCACAGCGACTATTAAAACCTTCCCCAACCAGAAACCGTGGATTGATGGCAGCATTCGCAAAAAACTGAAAGCGCGAACCACTGCTTTTAATCAAACATGACCGAATACAAACAGTGTAGCTATTCCCTCCCCAAGGCAATCAAACAAGCTAAGTCAGTATAGAGACAAAGTAGAGTCGCAATTCAACGGCTCAGACATGAGAGGTATGTGGCAGGGTCTACAGTCAATCACGGACTACAAAAATAAAACCAGCCCCGTCGCGGACCACGATGTCTTGCTCCCAGACAAACTAAAACACTTCTTTGCTCGCTTTGAGGACAATACAGTGCCACTGACACGGCCCGCTACCAAAACCTGCGGGCTCTCCTTCACTGCAGCCAACGTGAGTAAAACATTTAAACGTGTTAACCCTCGCAAGGCTGCCGGCCCAGACGGCATCCCTAGCTGCGTCTTCAGAGCATGCGCAGACCAGCTGGCTGGTGTGTTTACGGACATATTCAATCAATCCGTATCCAAGTCTGCTGTTCCCACATGCTTCAAGAGGGCCACCATTGTTCCTGTTCCCAAGAAAGCTAAGGTAACTGAGCTAAATGACTATCGCCCCGTAGCACTCACTTCCGTCATCATGAAGTGCTTTGAGAGACTAGTCAAGGACCATATCACCTCCACCCTACCTGACACCCTAGACTCACTCCAATTTGCTTACCGCCCCAATAGGTCCACAGATGACGCAATCGCAATCACACTGCACACTGCCCTAAAACCTCTGGACAAGAGGAATACCTATGTAAGAATGCTGTTCATCGACTACAGCTCAGCATGTAACACCATTGTACCCTCCAAACTCGTCATTAAGCTCGAGACCCTGGGTCTCGACCCCGCCCTGTGCAACTGGGTCCTGGACTTCCTGACGGGCCGCCCCCAGATAGTGAGGGTAGGTAACAACATCTCCACTCCGCTGATCCTCAACACTGGGGACCCACAAGGGTGCATTCTAAGCCCTCTCCTGTACTCCCTGTTCACCCATGACTGCGTGGCCATGCACACCTCCAACTCAATCATCAAGTTTGCAGACGACACTACAGTGGTAGGCTTGATTACCAACAATGACGAGACGGCCTACAGGGAGGAGGTGAGGGCCCTTGGAGTGTGGTGTCAGGAAAATAACCTCACACTCAATGTCAACAAAACATAGGAGATGATCGTGGACTTCAGGAAACAGCAGAGGGAGCAGCCCCCTATCCACATCGACAGGACAGTAGTGGAGAAGGTGGAAAGTTTTAAGTTCCTCTGCGTACACATCACGGGCAAACTGAATTGGTCCACCCACACAGACAGCGTGGTGAAGAAGGCACAGCAGCGCCTCTTCAACCTCAGGAGGCTGAAGAAATTCGGCTTGTCACCAAAAACACTCAAACTTTTACAGATGCACAATCGAGAGCATCCTGTCGGGCTGTATCACCGCCTGGTACGGCAACTGCTCCGCCCACAACCATAAAGCTCTCCAGAGGGTAGTGAGGTCTGCACAACGCATCACCGGGGGCAAACTACCTGCCCTCCAGGACACCTACACCACCCGATGTCACAGGAAGGCCAAAAAGATCATCAAGGACAACAACCACCCGAGCCACTGCCTGTTCACCCCGCTATCATCCAGAAGGCGAGGTCAGTACAGGTGCATCAAAGCTGGGACCGAGAGACTGAAAAACAGCATCTATCTCAAGGCCATCAGACTGTTAAACAGCCATCACTAACATTGAGTGGCTGCTGCCAACATACTGACTCAAATCTCTAACCACTTTAATAATTAAAAATTGGATGTAATAATTGTATCACTAGCCACTTTAAACAATGGCACTTTATATAATGTTTACATACCCTACATTACTCATCTCATATGTATATACTGTACGCTATACCATCTACTGCATCTTGCCTATGCCGTTCGGCCATCGCTCATTCATATATTTTTATGTACATATTCTTTTTCATTCCTTTACACTTGTGTGTGTATAAGGTAGTTGTTGTGAAATTGTTAGATTACTTGTTAGATATTACTGCATGGTCGGAACTAGAAGCACAAGCATTTCGCTACACTCGCATTAACATTTTCTAACCATGTGTATGTTACAAATACAATTTGATTTGATTTGAAGTTGGCTGGATGTCTTTTGGGTGGCAGACCATTCTTCATACACACGGAAAACTGTTGAGCGTGAAAATCCCAGCAGCTTTGCATTTCTTGACACACTCAAACCAGTGCACCTGGCACCTACTACCATACCCTGTTCAAAGGCATTTAAATATTTTGGCTTGCTCATTGACCCTCTGAATGGCACACATACACAATCCATGTCTCAATTGTCTCAAGGCTTAAAAATCCTTCTTTAACCTGTCACCTCCCCTTCATCTACACTGATTGAAGATGATTTAACAAGTAACATTAATAAGGGGTCATAGCTTTCACCTGGATTAACCTGGTCAGTCTGTCATGGAAATAGCAGGTGTTCTTAATGTTTTGTTCACTCAGTGTATGTTCTGTATGCTGTATATATACATCTCTCTCGCTATCTCTCTCTTTCCCTCCCTCCCTCCCTCCCTCCCTCCCTCCCTCCCTCTCATGGAGGCTCCAAGTAATCTTAATCACCATTCAGTTTCAGCATGTCCTGTTTTAAGACAGATCAGGTTCCTGTGGAACTGGAGACCTGCCTGAATCCCAGTACGTAGTGTGTGTGTTTGTGTGTGTGAAGAGCGAGAGAAAGAGAGAGAAAGAGGAACAGGGAGAGGCTGGTGACAGAAAGGCAGACCAGTGGAGGTGTGCAAAAAAACAATGTTCTTACCCCTCTTCCTCGATCTTCCTCCTCTTCACTTCCCTTTGTGTTGACAGTTTTTGTCAATGTGGCATTACCCTGGCTCCTGTCTCATGGAGTCTATCAGGCTTCTCCCTCTGTGGATTAATGTCATTTTCAGTGTTGCCTTTCCTTGCTTTCTCTCTACAGATATTATAGGCTGGGACTACTTGCAGAGTCAGCGGTTTGCACAGGAAGATGCCATAATAACCTCTTAGCGGTTTGCACAGGAAGATGCCATAATAACCTCTTAGCGGTTTGCACAGGAAGATGCCATAATAACCTCTTAGCGGTTTGCACAGGAAGTTGCCATAATAACCTCTTAGCGGTTTGCACAGGAAGATGCCATAATAACCTCTTAGCGGTTTGCACAGGAAGATGCCATAATAACCTCTTAGCGGTTTGCACAGGAAGTTGCCATAATAACCTCTTAGCGGTTTGCACAGGAAGATGCCATAATAACCTCTTAGCGGTTTGCACAGGAAGATGCCATAATAACCTCTTAGCGGTTTGCACAGGAAGATGCCATAATAACCTCTTAGCGGTTTGCACAGGAAGATGCCATATTAACCTCTTAGCGGTTTGCACAGGAAGTTGCCATAATAACCTCTTAGCGGTTTGCACAGGAAGTTGCCATAATAACCTCTTAGCGGTTTGCACAGGAAGTTGCCATAATAACCTCTTAGCGGTTTGCACAGGAAGTTGCCATAATAACCTCTTAGCGGTTTGCACAGGAAGTTGCCGTAATAACCTCTTAGCGGTTTGCACAGGAAGTTGCCATAATAACCTCTTAGCGGTTTGCACAGGAAGTTGCCATAATAACCTCTTAGCGGTTTGCACAGGAAGATGCCGTAATAACCTCTTAGCGGTTTGCACAGGAAGTTGCCATAATAACCTCTTAGCGGTTTGCACAGGAAGTTGCCATAATAACCTCTTAGCGGTTTGCACAGGAAGATGCCATAATAACCTCTTAGCGGTTTGCACAGGAAGTTGCCATATTAACCTCTTAGCGGTTTGCACAGGAAGATGCCATAATAACCTCTTAGCGGTTTGCACAGGAAGATGCCATAATAACCTCTTAGCGGTTTGCACAGGAAGATGCCATAATAACCTCTTAGCGGTTTGCACAGGAAGATGCCATAATAACCTCTTAGCGGTTTGCACAGGAAGATGCCGTAATAACCTCTTAGCGGTTTGCCCAGGAAGTTGCCATAATAACCTCTTAGCGGTTTGCACAGGAAGATGCCATAATAACCTCTTAGCGGTTTGCACAGGAAGATGCCATAATAACCTCTTAGCGGTTTGCACAGGAAGTTGCCATATTAACCTCTTAGCGGTTTGCACAGGAAGATGCCATAATAACCTCTTAGCGGTTTGCACAGGAAGATGCCATATTAACCTCTTAGCGGTTTGCACAGGAAGATGCCATAATAACCTCTTAGCGGTTTGCACAGGAAGATGCCATATTAACCTCTTAGCGGTTTGCACAGGAAGATGCCATAATAACCTCTTAGCGGTTTGCACAGGAAGTTGCCATAATAACCTCTTAGCGGTTTGCACAGGAAGTTGCCATAATAACCTCTTAGCGGTTTGCACAGGAAGATGCCATAATAACCTCTTAGCGGTTTGCACAGGAAGATGCCGTAATAACCTCTTAGCGGTTTGCACAGGAAGATGCCATATTAACCTCTTAGCGGTTTGCACAGGAAGATGCCATATTAACCTCTTAGCGGTTTGCACAGGAAGATGCCATAATAACCTCTTAGCGGTTTGCACAGGAAGTTGCCATAATAACCTCTTAGCGGTTTGCACAGGAAGATGCCATAATAACCTCTTAGCGGTTTGCACAGGAAGATGCCATAATAACCTCTTAGCGGTTTGCACATGAAGATGCCATATTAACCTCTTAGCGGTTTGCACAGGAAGATGCCGTAATAAGCTCTTAGCGGTTTGCACAGGAAGATGCCATATTAACCTCTTAGCGGTTTGCACAGGAAGATGCCGTAATAACCTCTTAGCGGTTTGCACAGGAAGTTGCCATATTAACCTCTTAGCGGTTTGCACAGGAAGATGCCATAATAACCTCTTAGCGGTTTGCACATGAAGATGCCATATTAACCTCTTAGCGGTTTGCACAGGAAGATGCCGTAATAAGCTCTTAGCGGTTTGCACAGGAAGATGCCATATTAACCTCTTAGCGGTTTGCACAGGAAGATGCCGTAATAACCTCTTAGCGGTTTGCACAGGAAGATGTCATAATAACCTCTTAGCGGTTTGCACAGGAAGATGCCGTAATAACCTCTTAGCGGTTTGCACAGGAAGTTGCCATAATAACCTCTTAGCGGTTTGCACAGGAAGATGCCATAATAACCTCTTAGCGGTTTGCACAGGAAGATGCCATAATAACCTCTTAGCGGTTTGCACAGGAAGTTGCCATAATAACCTCTTAGCGGTTTGCACAGGAAGATGCCATATTAACCTCTTAGCGGTTTGCACAGGAAGATGCCATAATAACCTCTTAGCGGTTTGCACAGGAAGATGCCATAATAACCTCTTAGCGGTTTGCACAGGAAGATGCTGTAATAACCTCTTAACCATTGTTTTTGCTGAGGAAATGTATGGGTCTGCTGTTAATGATAATGCAGAGGATTTTCCCAAGGTTGCTGTTGACGCATATCTCACGGTAGTTATTGGGGATTGGGGTGATCAGGGTGGATTGGGGTGATCAGGGTGGATTGGGGTGATCAGGGTGGATTGGGGTGATCAGTCCTTGGTTCCAAATATTGGTGAAGATGCCTGAGCTGAGGGTGATGTTAAAGAGTTTAAGTATAGCCAATTCGAATTTGTGGTCTGTATATTTCATCTTTTCACTAAGGATGCCTTCAACACCACAGGCCTTTTTCGGTTGGAAGGTTTGTATTTTGTCCTGTAGTTCATTCAATGTAATTTGAGAATCCAGTGTGTTCTGGTAGTCTTTATTAATTCATTTTAAGATTTGTATTTGATCATGTATATGTTTTTGGTATTTGTTCTTTGTTATAGAGCCAAAAAGATTAGAGAAGTGGTTTATCCATACATCTCCGCTTTGGATAGACAACTCTTTGTGTTGTTGTTTGTTTAGTGTGTTCCAATTTCCCCCGAAGCGGTTAGATTCTATGGATTCTTCCATTTTAATTGAGCTGATTCATGGCGTGCTGTTCCTTCTTTTTCCGTAGTGTATTTCTGTATTGTTTTAGTGATTCACCATAGTGAAGAGTAGGCTCAGGTTTTCTGGGTCTCTATGCTTTTTGTTGGATAGGTTTCTCACTTTATTTCTTAAGTTATTGCATTCTTCATTAAACCATTTGTAAATGTTGTTAATTTTCTTAGGTTGTCTGCTTGACATTTTTTAGATTTGATAGGGAAGCTGAGAGGTCAAATATACTGTTTAGGTTTTCTACTGCCAAGTCTACACCTTCGCTATTACAGTGAAACATTTTGTCAAGGAAGTTGCCTTAAAGGGATTGAATTTGTTGTTGCCTAATTGTTTTTTGGTAGGTTTCCACACTACATTCCTTCCATCTATAGCAGTGGTCACCAACCGGTCGATCGCGATTGACTTGTCGATTTCCAAGGCGTTTCTAGTCGATCGATTGTTTTTGTTTGTTTGTTTGTCAATTAGAGTGTTCAGGGGGAATACGTGGTCTGTCGTAGGGTACTTTGGTAATAAGCCAATTTGACATTTGCTCAGTACATTGTTTTCACTGAGGAAATGTATGAGTCTGCTGTTACTGATAATGCAGAGGATTTCCCCAAGGTTGCTGTTGACGCATATCCCCTTGTAGTTATAGGGGTCAAATTTGTCTCCACTTTTGTGTATTGGGGTGATCAGTCCTTGGTTCCAAATATTGGGGAAGATGCCAGAGCTGAGGATGATGTTAAAGAGTTTAGGTATAGCCAATTAGAATTTGTGGTCTGGATAAAAGTTTTCCAATGTTCCCAGAAGTGGTTAGATTCTATGGATTCTTCAGTTACATTGAGCTGATTTCTGACGTGCTGTTCCTTCTTCTTCCGTAGTGTATTTCTGTATTGTTTTAGTGATTCACTCTAGTGAAGGCGTAGGCTCAGGTTTTCAGGGTCTCTATCTTTTTGGCTGGATAGGTTTATGAATTTCTTTCTTAGGTTTTTGCATTCTTCATCAAACCACTTGTCATTATTGTTAATTTGTTTAGGTTGTCTGCTTGATTTTTTATTTATTTGATAGGCAAGCTGAGGTCAAATAACCTCTTTAGGTTTTCTGCTGCCATGCTGCCAAGTACACTTTCACTATGACAGTGAAACCTTTTGTCCAAGAAATTGTCTAGAGGGGATTGGATTTGTTGTTGCATAATAGTTTTTTGGTTGGTTTCCACACTATCCACACATATTTTCCTTCCATTTATAGCATTTCTGAATATTACTCAGTTCATTTGGCTTTGATGCCTCATGATTGAGCATAGCTCTGTTCAAGTAGAGTGTGATTTTGTTGTGATCTGATAGGGGTGTCAGTGGACTGACTGTGAACGTTCTAAGAGACTCTGGGTTGAGGTCAGTGATAGAGTAGTCTACAGTACTATCACCTAAAGATGAGCTATACTGTAGGTGTATCTACCATAGGAGTTCCTTCGAAGGCTACTATTTACTATGTACATACCCAGCATCTGACAGAGCTGCAGGAGTTGTGACCTGTTTTTGTTGGTTACTTTGTCTTGGTTGTGTCTAAGGGGGTATATGGGGGAGGGAATGCTGTCACCTCCAGGTAGGTGTTTGTCCCCCTGTGTGCTGAGGGTGTCAGGTTCTTGTACAGTTCTGGCATTTAGGTCGCCACAGACTAATACATGTCCCTGAGCCAGGAAAGGGTTGATCTCCCCCTCTAGGATGGAAAAGCTGTCATCGTTAAAGTATGGGGATTCTACTGGGGGGATATAGGTAGCACACATGAGGACATTTTTCTCTGTTAAGATAATTTCCTCAAAGATTTCTAGCCAGATGTAAAATGTTCCTGTTTTGACTAATTTAATAGAGTGGGTTAGGTCTGCTCTATACCAAATTAGCGTACCCCCTGAGTCTCTACCCTGTTTCACACCTGGTAGTTTGGTGGATGGGACTACCAGCTCTCTGTAACCTAGAGGGCAACCAGTGGGACCGTTTCCTTTATACCATGTTCCTTGTAGGATGACAATGTCTGTATTTCCAATTTCTTTGATGAAGTCTGGGTTCCTGCTCTTTAGGCCAAAGGCGGTATGACCGCAGACCTTGTATATTCCAGGATGAGATAGTAAAAGCTTTGTGTTCCATATTGTCTATTGTGTGGTTTAGGCCCGGACCGTCACAGTAGGTGTGAGCATCTGAAACATACCTCTTAGGTCGCAGGATGGGGCTTGGGCGGGTGTAATAGTGGGGGTTGGGCCTGTTGTTCTTCTCGAGGCCTGGGCATATGTCTTGCTGTCATGTTGAGGTGCTTGCCGCAGGGGAAATTGGGTGGGCAGAAGGGGCATAGGTCTGATATGGGGGCCTATATAGGGTGTGGCCAGGGTTTGCTTGGGGTGGTCTTAGCTGGTCAGGGTGGGGCTGGTGATGCTGTGGTCTGGGTGTAGGTCATCTTGGCGTAGGTTCTCTCGGTGCAGGTCCTTCAGAAGGGGGTCTTGCTGGTCTGGGTGGGTGTTTCGCTGGTCTGGGCTGGGTGTCCATTGCTCTGTTGCTCCTGTGTGAGGTGCTGGGGCTACGGTTGAGGGTGATGTTTTTTTATTTATTTAACTAGGCAAGTCAGTTAAGAACAAATTCTTAATTTCAATGACGGCCTAGGAACAGTGGGCTAACTGCCTTGTTCAGGGGCAGAATGACAGATTTTTACCTTGTCAGCTCGGGGATTTCATCTTGCAACCTTTCGGTTACTAGTCCAACGCTCTAACCACTAGGCTACCCTGCCGTCCTTCAGGGTCCTGGCAAAAGTTGTGATAGCTGCCTTTTAGAGGTGGTCGTAAAGGCTGCTCAATTCCAGGGCAGAGTGGTGGGCCAGGTAGACATTAGGTGTTGAAGCACAGTCTCATGAAATGCTTGCATTCACCCGCTAAGGTGGCAGGGTGAAAGTATTTTCGTTGTAGCAGGGTGGAGATAACCACTTGTGCGTTGGGGAAATTGAAAAAGCTTTTTCAATCACTCCCTTGAGTTCTGTGCCACCATTTTTTTGCTGGGTCCTCAGGTCATTTGTGCCCGTGTGAATTATGACGTGGCTGGGGGACCCTAGTCTGTCCTCTGACAACAGCTCCAGGGCATACCTAGTCTTTATCCTCTGACAACAGCTCCAGGGCATGCCTAGTGTTTGTCCTCTGACAACAGCTCCAGGGCATGCCTAGTGTTTGTCCTCTGACAACAGCTCCAGGGCATGCCTAGTGTTTGTCCTCTGACAACAGCTACAGGGCATGCCTAGTGTTTGGGCACCAGAGTTTAGCCACTTTGTGTTTTTGGAAAAAGTTTATCCTCTTGAATGTATTTGCCATTTGAGTCAATGAGGAGCACAATCTCTGGCTTTTGTGTGTCCTCAGTGGATGTGGGGGGGTTGTCAGGAAGGCTATCGGGAGAGCTGACTGGAGGGCTGTTACGAGGGGTGGGGTCTGTTGGGTTGGTGGGTCCTGTGTTGTCTGTCCCATTGTGGTGTTGAAGTTGTGGTCCGGGTCTGAGGTGGGCTGTTCTGCTGGCTTGTCTGGGGGAGTGTCCTGCTCTCTGTCACACCTCAGCTTTCTGACTTCGTCCTTCAGTGCCACGTGTGCCTCTTTAAGTTCTCTCACCTCAGTCCGTAGAGCAGTCAGCTCTCTCAGACAGCCGTCCATCTCCACCTTCTGCCCTACGGGTCTTGTTGGGGGGGGGTGTTGTTGTGCTGGTCTGTTTTGTGGGCTTGTTCTGTCTGGGTTGTGTGGACTAGCTCTCTGAACGACACCATGTCTCTCTCCAGCTCTGTGAATTTATCCCACTCAATAATGGAGGAGCAGTGCAGTTCAGATCAGACTCACCCAGGATGGGGGAGTCGTCACAGAGAGAGATTACCTGCTGTGCTCTCTCTTTGATCTCGTAAAAGTCCTTCTGGAACTGCATGAGGAGACCCTGCACCATTACTGTCCCAGACTTGTACACGTTGAAAGAGGTTGTTTCAATTTCCTCAATGTCTAGTATTCTGAGTTTACACCCTGGGCCAATACCCTCTCTCTTGACATAGGGGTAGTGTGCTCTTATAGCCCTGTGCCATGCCAGGGGATGGTCTGTGTGGAAAATTAAGTTACTTACATTCCTTTCTTTGTGGCAGTCAGCAAATAGTGTCTCTGGATTGTCCTTGAGGAGCTTTTTGTACTTGTTCCTTGCAGTGTTATTTTGAATATCCATGGGGTCCTGTATTGTAATGACCTCTGGACAGGGATAAGCCTAATTGGGGCTTTAAAGGCCTCTGCATTTGGGATGGGGGGGGGGGGGGGGGGGGGGGGGGGGCTGTGAAACTCTTCTGCCATTGTTGGGCTCAAGAGTTTTCACACATCTGACTTCACACCAGTGCTAATTGAAGGTGCTGCCAGGCCTGTTCTGTCCTAGCAGCTTGGTAGCTTAGTATGCTTATTTACTTAGCATCATATAACAAAATTACCTAGAGATCATTGTCTTTTACTTTCTGGCTTTGGAAGTAGGTTCAGACTGCATATTACTCACTCAGTTTTGTGTTGGATGGTATTTCCAGGTTCCGCTGTGTTTCTTTTGCAGGTTTTGGTTTGTTAGAAGTTTTTTAATGATAGTCCTTGGTAGTAATAGTCCATTCAGGTGGGTTTTAGGTATGGAATTATAATTTGGATTGAACGTTTTAATGTTGAGGTTAGTATCCTGTATAAGTCCTTCCGGAAAAATAAAAATGCATCTACAGTTATCCAACTTTAATTCTATATTTTTAAGAAGAACTCAGGAGACGTTGGGTTGGGTTGGGTTAGGGGGTGGGGTTGACTGGTTGCGGTGGGGATGGGGGTGCTGTAGTCTCAGTGTAGGTCCTCTGGGTACAGGTCTCTCTCTGTCCTATTCTCTCTCTCTCTCTCTTTTGTTTTTCTTTGCTGCCTTTGTCTGTAGACACACAAGTGGAACTCTCTTTGAGGTGTAACTCTACTCCTTCTCTTTGTCTTTTGGTCACTCTTTTTCTCTCTCTCCCAGTCAATCACTCTCCCCCACTTTCTTTTGTCGCCCTCTCTTATGTTTTACCTCATTTCTACCAGCATGTCTCCTGTGCAACTAGAGGCGGAAAAACTCTATATCACCTCTACTCTGCACACAGAGACACATACACAACTCTATATCACCTCTACTCTACACACAGAGACACATACACAACTCTATATCACCTCTACTCTACACACAGAGACACATACACAACTCTAGATCACCTCTACTCTACACACAGAGATGCATACAAAACTCTCCCTCGCCCCCAATTTGCCAAATCTGACCATAACTCCATCCTCTTAATTCCAGTTTTCAAGCAAAAACTCAAACAGGAAGTACCAGTGATGCACTTTATACTGAAGTTGTCCGATGAAGCGGATGCTAATCGACAGGACTGTTTCGCTAGCACATTTTGGAATATGTTTCGGAATTCATCCGATGGCATTGAGGAGTTTACTACTGTCAGTCACCAGCTTCATTAATGAGTAAGAGAGAGAGACAGAGAGAGACACAAAACTGGCCTCAATGACTCCACTTAGTTTTCACTCAGACCCCCACTGAGTAGCCCTGCCCTGCTCTGGTACCCCCTTCTGGGGCACACAGGGCTGTTTGAGTGTGTGCACATTTGCGTGTGTGTCAGGGCTGGTATTTAGACACTCTGGGGTTGACCTCTGACCTGTGTGATGGATGGATGGATGGATGGATGGCCGCCGCCTGCCTAGCATTGGCAATAACACCGTTCCCATGTCGACCATTAAAACCCCAGACACAGATGCAGAGGAAATCCCTAGATGGGAGATCTAGTTTACACACATCTAGCTTTAAAGATCTAGTTTACACACTTCTAGCTTTAAAGATCTAGATGTCTATTCAATGTACAATTGTAAGGCAACCATCTGCAATAGGATTGTGAATTTGCTCAACAACAATTTTGTTGAGGTTTGTATATGAATATTTTGTTGAGCAAACTCACAATCCCATTGCAGCTGGTTGCCTTACAATTGTATGTTTAATTTGAATCCTTTTTTTTTTTCTTTTTTTTTTACAGTGCACACATCTAGTTCAGTAGTTCTAACACTGACCGACAGGCCAGTCGGTGTGTGTGGGGTGGGGGAGGGAGTCGGTGTGTGTGGGGTGGGGGAGGAAGTCGGTGTGTGTGGGGTGGGGGGGGGAGAGGGTCGGTGTGTGTGGGTTGGGGGGGGGGGGGGGGGGGTCGGTGTGTGTGTGGGGTGGGGGAGGGAGTCGGTGTGTGTGGGGTGGGGGAGGAAGTCGGTGTGTGTGGGGTGGGGGGGGGAGAGGGTCGGTGTGTGTGGGTTGGGGGGGGGGGGGGGTCGGTGTGTGTGTGGGGTGGGGGAGGGAGTCGGTGTGTGTGGGGTGGGGGGGGAGAGGGTCGGTGTGTGTGGGGTGTGGGGTGGAGGGAGTCGGTGTGTGTGGGGGGTGGGGGAGGGAGTCGGTGTGGGGTGGGGGAGGGAGTCGGTGTGTGTGTGGTGGGGGAGGGAGTCGGTGTGTGTGTGGTGGGGGAGGGAGTCGTGTGGGGTGGGGGAGGGAGTCGGTGTGGGGGAGGGAGTCGGTGTGTGTGTGGGGTGGGGGAGGGAGGGAGTCGGTGTGTGTGGGGTGGGGGAGGGAGTCGGTGTGAGTGTGGGGTGGGGGAGGGTATTTATTTTTAATGAAGAACACAAGCTGAACTGTCTCACCTCAGCAGGGTGTGTAGGAGGGGAGTTGTTGTGTGTGCGTGGAGGGGGGGGGGGGGTGAATTAGTGTTCCTATTAATTCTGAGAGTGATTAGACTGCTGGTGAGACTACAGGACTTTGGTGTGGAGGAGGGAGACCAGGGGGAGCCAGGGGCTGAGATTTACACACACACACACACACACACACACACACACACACACACACACACACACACACACACACACACACACACACACACACACACACACACACACACACACACACACACACACACACACACACTCCTCACAGCAATTACTACAAAATAACCATAACCAGCACTCTGTTACCAGGACAACTAATCCTCAACCCCCACCATGGCGGAACAATGGGGGTGTCTCTGTTTTTTGGGGGATTGACACAGAGCTGTAGAATCAAAGGGCAAGGGAGCGAGGGTGGGAGGTGTAAATCCCTGGGCACCCCTGTTGTGTTAAATTGTCCTCTTTAGCTCCTTCAGAGGAGACAGCTTACTTACAGAAGGAGGGAGGGAGGGAGGAAGGGAGGGAAGGAAGGAATGAAAGAGACATGGAGATGGAGGGAAGGAGGAGGAAGGGATGGGGTAAGTTATGGATGTTCATTTCTTATGACACTACATTAACACTCCTTTCACACTGCAGCTAATATCTCCATGTACCTCTCTCCATTTCTCTCTCCATCCCAGATCCTCCCACATACCCCCTCCCCTTCCCACATGCTTGCACAAGGATCATAACACCTCCCCACTGGCAACACCATAGGTTAGCAAAATACATTTTACAACATTTCTGGCCTCCTTCTTGGCCCTCTCTCCCTCCCTTTGCTCTCTCTCTCCCTCCCTTCCTGTCTGGAATGTTGGATGACATTTCCACACATTGTCGTGGTAAAAGTGATCAGCCAGGTCTCTTACCTCATTAGAGCCTGGAGGCTGGGACAGAGCTAGCCTAATGATGTAACCATAGAACCATACTGGGACAGAGCTAGCCTAATGATGTAACCATAGACAGAGCTAGCCTAATGATGTAACCATAGACAGAGCTAGCCTAATGATGTAACCACAGAACCATACTGGGACAGAGCTAGCCTATTGCTGTAACCGTAGACCTATACTAGGGTGCTGTAGGGGTCCTGGAGCCCCTCTCCCTAACCCTCATCCCCTTGCCCCCTAAACATCTCTCACTTGTGGAAGTGAAGCAGGGATGAGGTCAGTGCATAGTTCCAGTAGCCTAATGCTGTAATCATAGAACCATACTGTGGAAGCTAGCTTAATGCTGTAACCATAGACAGAGCTAGCCTAATGCTGTAACCATAGACAGAGCTAGCCTAATGCTGTAACCATAAACAGAGCTAGCCTAATGCTGTAACCATAGACAGAGCTAGCCTAATGCTGTAACCGTAGACAGAGCTAGCCTAATGCTGTAACCGTAGACAGAGCTAGCCTAATGCTGTAACCTTAGACAGAGCTAGCCTGCAACCATAAACAGAGCTAGCCTAACGCTGTAACCATGTAACCATAGACAGAGCTAGCCTAATGCTGTAACCGTAGACAGAGCTAGCCTAACGATGTAACCATAGACAGAGCTAGCCTAACGATGTAACCATAGACAGAGCTAGCCAAATGATGTAACCATAGACAGAGCTAGCCAAATGATGTAACCATAGACAGAGCTAGCCTAACGATGTAACCATAGACAGAGCTAGCCTAATGCTGTAACCGTAGACAGAGCTAGCCTGCAACCATAGACAGAGCTAGCCTAACGATGTAACCATAGACAGAGCTAGCCTAGCAATGTAACCATAGACAGAGCTAGCCAAATGATGTAACCATAGACAGAGCTAGCCAAATGATGTAACCATAGACAGAGCTAGCCTAATGCTGTAACCGTAGACAGAGCTAGCCTAATGATGTAACCATAGACAGAGCTAGCCTAATGATGTAACCATAGACAGAGCTAGCCTAATGCTGTAACCATAGACAGAGCTAGCTTAATGATGTAACCATAGACAGAGCTAGCTTAATGCTGTAACCATAGACAGAGCTAGCCTGCAACCATAGACAGAGCTAGCCTAATGCTGTAACCGTAGACAGCGCTAGCCTGCAACCATAGACAGAGCTAGCCTAACGATGTAACCATAGACAGAGCTAGTGTAACAGTATAACTTTAAACCGTCCCCTCGCCCCGACCCGGGCGCGAACCAGGGACCCTCTGCACACATCAACAACTGACACCCACGAATGCTGTAACCATAGACAGAGCTAGCCTAATGCTGTAACCATAGACAGAGCTAGCTTAATGATGTAACCATAGACAGAGCTAGCTTAATGCTGTAACCATAGACAGAGCTAGCTTAATGCTGTAACCATAGACAGAGCTAGCCTGCAACCATAGACAGAGCTAGCCTAATGCTGTAACCATAGACAGAGCTAGCCTAACGATGTAACCATACATTTAACATTTACATTTAAGTCATTTAGCAGACGCTCTTATCCAGAGCGACTTACAAATTGGTGCATTCACCTTATGATATCCAGTGGAACAACCACTTTACAATAGTGCATCTAACTCTTTTAAGGGGGGGGAGGGGGGGGTTAGAAGGATTACTTTATCCTATCCTAGGTATTCCTTAAAGAGGTGGGGTTTCAGGTGTCTCCGGAAGGTGGTGATTGACTCCGCTGACCTGGCGTCGTGAGGGAGTTTGTTCCACCATTGGGGTGCCAGAGCAGCGAACAGTTTTGACTGGGCTGAGCGGGAACTGTACTTCCTCAGAGGTAGGGAGGCGAGCAGGCCAGAGGTGGATGAACGCAGTGCCCTTGTTTGGGTGTAGGGCCTGATCAGAGCCTGAAGGTACGGAGGTGCCGTTCCCCTCACAGCTCCGTAGGCAAGCACCATGGTCTTGTAGCGGATGCGAGCTTCAACTGGAAGCCAGTGGAGAGAGCGGAGGAGCGGGGTGACGTGAGAGAACTTGGGAAAGTTGAACACCAGACGGGCTGCGGCGTTCTGGATGAGTTGTAGGGGTTTAATGGCACAGGCAGGGAGCCCAGCCAACAGCGAGTTGCAGTAATCCAGACGGGAGATGACAAGTGCCTGGATTAGGACCTGCGCCGCTTCCTGCGTGAGGCAGGGTCGTACTCTGCGAATGTTGTAGAGCATGAACCTACAGGAACGGGTCACCGCCTTGATGTTAGTTGAGAACGACAGGGTGTTGTCCAGGATCACGCCAAGGTTCTTAGCACTCTGGGAGGAGGACACAATGGAGTTGTCAACCGTGATGGCGAGATCATGGAACGGGCAGTCCTTCCCCGGGAGGAAGAGCAGCTCCGTCTTGCCGAGGTTCAGCTTGAGGTGGTGATCCGTCATCCACACTGATATGTCTGCCAGACATGCAGAGATGCGATTCACCACCTGGTTATCAGAGGGGGGAAAGGAGAAGATTAATTGTGTGTCGTCTGCATAGCAATGATAGGAGAGACCATGTGAGGATATGACAGAGCCAAGTGACTTGGTGTATAGCGAGAATAGGAGAGGGCCTAGAACAGAGCCCTGGGGGACACCAGTGGTGAGAGCACGTGGTGCGGAGACAGATTCTCGCCACGCCACCTGGTAGGAGCGACCTGTCAGGTAGGACGCAATCCAAGCGTGGACCTTGCCGGAGATGCCCAGCTCGGAGAGGGTGGAGAGGAGGATCTGATGGTTCACAGTATCAAAGGCAGCCGATAGGTCTAGAAGGATGAGAGCAGAGGAGAGAGAGTTAGCTTTAGCAGTGCGGAGCGCCTCCGTGACACAGAGAAGAGCAGTCTCAGTTGAATGACTAGTCTTGAAACCTGACTGATTTGGATCAAGAAGGTCATTCTGAGAGAGATAGCAGGAGAGCTGGCCAAGGACGGCACGTTCAAGAGTTTTGGAGAGAAAAGAAAGAAGGGATACTGGTCTGTAGTTATTGACATCAGAGGGATCGAGTGTAGGTTTTTTCAGAAGGGGTGCAACTCTCGCTCTCTTGAAGACGGAAGGGACGTAGCCAGCGGTCAAGGATGAGTTGATGAGCGAGGTGAGGTAAGGGAGAAGGTCTCCGGAAATGGTCTGGAGAAGAGAGGAGGGGATAGGGTCAAGCGGGCAGGTTGTTGGGCGGCCGGCCGTCACAAGACGCGAGATTTCATCTGGAGAGAGAGGGGAGAAAGAGGTCAAAGCACAGGGTAGGGCAGTGTGAGCAGAACCAGCGGTGTCGTTTGACTTAGCAAACGAGGATCGGATGTCGTCGACCTTCTTTTCAAAATGGTTGACGAAGTCATCCGCAGAGAGGGAGGAGGGGGGAGGAGGGGGAGGAGGATTCAGGAGGGAGGAGAAGGTGGCAAAGAGCTTCCTAGGGTTAGAGGCAGATGCTTGGAATTTAGAGTGGTAGAAATTGGCTTTAGCAGCAGAGACAGAAGAGGAGAATGTAGAGAGGAGGGAGTGAAAGGATGCCAGGTCCGCAGGGAGGCGAGTTTTCCTCCATTTCCGCTCGGCTGCCCGGAGCCCTGTTCTGTGAGCTCGCAATGAGTCGTCGAGCCACGGAGCAGGAGGGGAGGACCGAGCCGGCCTGGAGGATAGGGGACATAGAGAGTCAAAGGATGCAGAAAGGGAGGAGAGGAGGGTTGAGGAGGCAGAATCAGGAGATAGGTTGGAGAAGGTTTGAGCAGAGGGAAGAGATGATAGGATGGAAGAGGAGAGAGTAGCGGGGGAGAGAGAGCGAAGGTTGGGACGGCGCGATACCATCCGAGTAGGGGCAGTGTGGGAAGTGTTGGATGAGAGCGAGAGGGAAAAGGATACAAGGTAGTGGTCGGAGACTTGGAGGGGAGTTGCAATGAGATTAGTGGAAGAACAGCATCTAGTAAAGATGAGGTCAAGCGTATTGCCTGCCTTGTGAGTAGGGGGGGAAGGTGAGAGGGTGAGGTCAAAAGAGGAGAGGAGTGGAAAGAAGGAGGCAGAGAGGAATGAAAAATAGACAGAGCTAGTGTAACAGTATAACTTTAAACCGTCCCCTCGCCCCGACCCGGGCGCGAACCAGGGACCCTCTGTACACATCAACAACTGACACCCACGAAGCGTCGTTACCCATCGCTCCACAAAAGCCGCGGCCCTTGCAGAGCAAGGGGCAACACTACTAATAGGTTTCAGAGTAAGTGGCGTAACTGATTGAAACGCTACTAGCGCGTACCCGCTAACTAGCTAGCCATTTCACATCCGTTACACTCACCCCCCTTTCAACCTCCTCCTTTTCCGCAGCAACCAGTGATCCGGGTCACGGCACCAATGTAACAGTATAACTTTAAACCGTCCCCTCGCCCCGACCCAGGCACGAACCAGGGACCCTCTGCACACATCAACAACGGTCGCCCACGAAGCATCGTTACCCATCGCTCCACAAAGGCCACGGCCCTTGCAGAGCAAGGGGCAACACTACTAATAGGTTTCAGAGTAAGTGACGTAACTGATTGAAACGCTACTAGCGCGTACCCGCTAACTAGCTAGCCATTTCACATCCGTTACACTAGCCTAATGCTGTAACCGTAGACAGAGCTAGCCTGCAACCGTAGACAAAGCTAGCCTGCAACCATAGACAGAGCTAGCCTAACGATGTAACCATAGACAGAGCTAGCTTAATGCTGTAACCATAGACAGAGCTAGCCTAATGCTGTAACCATAGACAGAGCTAGCCTAATGATGTAACCATAAACAGAGCTAGACTAATGATGTAACCATAGACAGCGCTAGCCTAATGCTGTAACCATAGACAGAGCTAGCTAAATGATGTAACCATAGACAGAGCGAGCCTAATGCTGTAACCATAGACAGAGCTAGCCTGCAACCATAGACAGAGCTAGCCTAATGATGTAACCATAGCAGAGCTAGCCTAATGATGTAACCATAGCAGAGCTAGCCTAACGCTGTAACCATAGACAGAGCTAGCCTAATGATGTAGCCATAGACAGAGCTAGCCAAATGATGTAACCATAGACAGAGCTAGCCAAATGATGTAACCATAGACAGAGCTAGCCTGTAACCATAGACAGTGCTAGCCAAATGCTGTAACCATAGACAGAGCTAACCTAATGCTGTAACCATAGACAGAGCTAGCCAAATGCTGTAACCATAGACAGAGATAGCCTAATGCTGTAACCATAAACAGAGCTAGCCTAATGCTGTAACCATAGACAGAGCTAGCCAAATGCTGTAACCATAGACAGAGCTAGCCAAATGCTGTAACCATAGACAGCGCTAGCCTAATGCTGTAACCATAGACAGAGCTAGCCTAATGCTGTAACCATAAACAGAGCTAGCCTAATGCTGTAACCATAAACAGAGCTAGCCTAATGATGTAACCATAAACATGGCTAGCCTAATGCTGTAACCATAGACAGCGCTAGCCTAATGCTGTAACCATAGACAGAGCTAGCCTAATGCTGTAACCATAAACAGAGCTAGCCTAATGATGTAACCATAAACAGAGCTAGCCTAATGATGTAACCATAAACAGAGCTAGCCTAATGCTGTAACCATAAACAGAGCTAGCCTAATGATGTAACCATAAACAGAGCTAGCCTAATGATGTAACCATAGACAGAGCTAGCCTAATGCTGTAACCGTAGACAGAGCTAGCCTAATGCTGTAACCATAGACAGAGCTAGCCTAATGATGTAACCATAGACAGAGCTAGCCTAACGCTGTAACCATAGACAGAGCTAGCCTAACGCTGTAACCATAGACAGCGCTAGCCAAATGATTTAACCATACTCTAGATTAGAACCATGCTTATAGAACCAGTCAGATGCCCCTCTCCCTCATAACCCTCATCCCCTTGCCCCCTAAACATCTCTCACTTGTGGAGGTGAAGCAGGGATGAGGTCAGTGTATAGTTCCAGTGGGCCTGTACAACATGGCCTGGCTGTGTTTTTCCTCACTGTAAACTAGTACGAACCAACACCTTTTGGCACAGACAGCTGTTAGCCTGTAATGAAGGATTATGTTGGAATGATATTATATGATTCTGAAGTGGTTCCCTTTATGAGAGATGTGTGAACACATTCACTCTCTCCACTTCTTACCATCGAGAGAATTAAATCATTACTCCATGTCAACGAGTTTACCCAACACTCCAAATGACTACTGCCATGACAACGATACTAACACATACACTAGAAAAACACTGTGTGTGTGTGTGTGTGAG
Organism: Salvelinus namaycush; assembly: GCF_016432855.1. Lineage (NCBI taxonomy): Eukaryota > Metazoa > Chordata > Actinopteri > Salmoniformes > Salmonidae > Salvelinus > Salvelinus namaycush. The sequence goes on along the minus strand of NC_052340.1, from coordinate 22,146,025 downwards.
TGAAATAAGGGTTTCATGCTGTAATGTGGATAACTGAGAGGATGGAGAGATGGAGCGATGAAGGGGTGAGGAGTGGATCCTGAGGACAGCCTGCCAAAAGTGTGACTCTTGTTAAATGAATCAGGACTGAGTCCACTCACTAATCTCATCTGGCCTGGGAAGGAATACTTCCTGTTAACATGATTTATGTTTACTCCCTCCCTCGCTCCTTCTCTTCTCTCTCTCCCTACTCTCTAAAAACAATCTGAAAGTTCAGTCAGTGTGTGACTATTAAATCTAGAGATGCTGTTCAGCCTAAACTGCTGTCTAAACTCAGACCAGCCTTTACTGCTGTCTAAACTCAGACCAGCCTTTACTGCTGTCTAAACTCAGCCCAGCGTTTACTGCTGTCTAAACTCAGACCAGCCTTTACTGCTGTCTAAACTCAGCCCAGCGTTTACTGCTGTCTAAACTCAGCCCAGCCTTTACTGCTGTCTAAACTCAGACCAGCCTTTACTACTGTCTAAACTCAGACCAGCCTTTACTGCTGTCTAAACTCAGACCAGCCTTTACTGCTGCTCAGACCAGCCTTTACAGCTGTCTAAACTCAGACCAGCCTTTACTGCTGTCCAGTGCTTAATTTGGAAATCAGGAGGTTCTGGAACAAAAAGTGAGCGCGACATGGGGAGTTCTGAGGTACTGGAACGAATTAGGAAAAAAATAACTTATTAATAAAGCATTGCATGTATATCATTGCATTTGAGTAGTGACATAGAGCAGTAGAGTACACTAAACAACGGTTTGCAAAACAGTTCTTATTAAACAGTACAAAAGCAGCAGCAATGATTCTCAAATTATTAGTTGACAAATTGCAGAATTGCAATCAACATTTGCAGGTACTTCCTGATTGCTGCAGATAGGCTAAACTGTAGAATTAGGAACTAGAACACTAGCAATAACATGATCTCTGTGGGCAGAACCAAAATATTCTCATAGTAACCATGGATAACTACAAAAATGGGGGATCATGGAGACTCAAATAGCTTGTGTTTGCACTTTGGGATATTTTTCAAACTAAAATGTTGACTACAAGGCTAAAAAAAATAGAAAAAGAGATGACAACCCCAATAATCATGTAATCTCAATACTTTTACTAGTTTCTTCCTGTATAATTTATCTGTTTGCAAACACTGCGGATGGATGCCACCTATATTACTTTGGTAATATTTTTTTTAAACCATAAATTGTCTAGTTTGGAGGCTTTTTTCAAAAGTTCCCATAAAAGCTCCCAATATAAATCTGTTCAAAAAAGTCTACAAGGCTTTGCTGGTAGACTATCAGTGATCCAGGTAGCATTGTGATGTCATAACTATACTGTTTAGACAGACCCTGGTCCAATTTTCAAAATGCCTGTGGTAAAATGTTGGTGCCTTGATGAAACATCAAAATTGTACAACGGATTCAAATGTCAGTATTTCAAACATCAACAGTATGGGAACAAAATTGACACAAAATTTCACAATGATATCCTTAATTAAAAACACCTACTTTGTATACAAAGCACAATTTAAATGCCGTGGCAGTGAACCTTTAAATCACACCTTGAAGAATAAACGTGTCTTCCTTAACCTCTAACTTATTTAGCTTAGATCATTATCAGGGGGCTGATCGGGGACGGGGTCCCAGACCGCAATGTGCTCGAGGCCCGCCTCTCGGTGACCATCCGCCGGTAGGCAGAGGCTGGACCCAGCACAGATTCTGTGCAACAGGCGGCTTCAACAACAACAAGAGACCTGTGGCAGAGGACACCGTTCCTGACCTGCTATCAGAACAAATGAAGGGAGAGAAGAGTTACAGAGGCTCCTCAGTGTTTAACTATGAAGATGTTACAAAGTAGCCCTGACATTCAGTCAATGACAATTGTCCTCTGGGCTGTCATTCTGATTAAGACAGCACATTGTTCTTGAGGACTGTCATTTTGACTGTGACCTTTGAGCAATCCAGCGTCATAAACAGATTCTGGAATGCCTTGAATGTGTACTTCAGCTTTTTGGGGTAGCTGAGATTCCGAGCATAATGTCATGCCAAGAAAAATGGCACAAGCCTGTGCGACACTGCCCAGACCGGTGATCACTGGGACACCCTCTAGGACCCATCTCCTCTGGACCATCACTCGCCATGGCACCCTCCTTCTTGATCACAGAGATTTTCATTACATGTTGTGCAAGGTCCTGCAGGACATCACCCCCTTCAGCTTCCTGTGAAAAAATAATAATAACACAAAAATACAGACACGTTCTTTCAATGTTGGGATCAAATTTTACATAAAAAATGTAATCAAACTGGATTTCGAGATGCCCTTCTTTTTATCAGAATGCAGTGTACATTCTCTCTCTTACACACACACACACACACATGCACGCACGCACACACACACACACAGGTGAATATTCAGGTCAGAAAATGCTTTATTGCCCTCACATGGAAGTCTTTATTGAGTTCACCTCCATCTTCAGCCAGGTAGTCAACCAGGCAATGTAAAACCACTTCTCTAGTCTTTTCAATGGGGGTACTGCTTGGGTTCTGAAATTAGGTATTCAACACAAACCATATACCATTAATTGCTCATTGCTCAGTAACACTGAACAACAATTCCTCACTGAACTCACATCATGACCCTGATATAGAATAAAATCACTGCTCTCACTGGATTGAATCTGTGCATGTGAAGGAGTGAAATCTATGCATTCACCGATCCAGGTATCCTATATTACTGAAAGGCGTACAATGCTTGTGTAGCAGAGCAGCGCCTGTGGCTGAAGTTGCAGCACCAAACATCAGCCAGCTAAATATAAAACAGTGAATTCTTCCTGAGAATACTTTACCTGGAGTAGGACATCCAGCATGACCTGCAATCTGTGTCCAAGTGCTCCTCCCTTGGAATGGAATAAGGACAGCAGCTTAGTGATGTACTGGTCCAACGTGGCCATAAACCTTGGCTCAAGATGCTTAGTGGTGTACTGGTCCAACGTGGCCATAAACCTTGGCTCAAGATGCTTAGTGGTGTACTGGTCCAACGTGGCCATAAACCTTGGCTCAAGATGCTTAGTGGTGTACTGGTCCAACATGGCCATAAACCTTGGCTCAAGATGCTTAGTGGTGTACTGGTCCAACATGGCCATAAACCTTGGCTCAAGATGCTTAGTGGTGTACTGGTCCAACGTGGCCATAAACCTTGGCTCAAGATGCTTAGTGGTGTACTGGTCCAACGGGGCCATAAACCTTGGCTCAAGATGCTTAGTGGTGTACTGGTCCAACATGGCCATAAACCTTGGCTCAAGATGCTTTGTGATGTACTGGTCCAACATGGCCATAAACCTTGGCTCAAGATGCTTAGTGGTGTACTGATCCAACATGGCCATAAACCTTGGCTCAAGATGCTTTGTGGTGTACTGGTCCAACGTGGCCATAAACCTTGGCTCAAGATGCTTAGTGATGTACTGGTCCAACGTGGCCATAAACCTTGGCTCAAGATGCTTTGTGGTGTACTGGTCCAACGGGGCCATAAACATTGGCTCAAGATGCTTTGTGATGTACTGGTCCAACATGGCCATAAACATTGGCTCAAGATGCTTAGTGGTGTACTGGTCCAACGTGGCCATAAACCTTGGCTCAAGATGCTTAGTGGTGTACTGGTCCAACGTGGCCATAAACCTTGGCTCAAGATGCTTTGTGGTGTACTGGTCCAACATGGCCATAAACCTTGGCTCAAGATGCTTTGTGGTGTACTGGTCCAACATGGCCATAAACCTTGGCTCAAGATGCTTAGTGGTGTACTGGTCCAACGTGGCCATAAACCTTGGCTCAAGATGCTTAGTGGTGTACTGGTCCAACATGGCCATAAACCTTGGCTCAAGATGCTTAGTGGTGTACTGGTCCAACATGGCCATAAACCTTGGCTCAAGATGCTTAGTGGTGTACTGGTCCAACGTGGCCATAAACCTTGGCTCAAGATGCTTAGTGGTGTACTGGTCCAACGTGACCATAAACCTTGGCTCAAGATGCTTAGTGGTGTACTGGTCCAACATGGCCATAAACCTTGGCTCAAGATGCTTAGTGGTGTACTGGTCCAACGTGGCCATAAACCTTGGCTCAAGATGCTTTGTGGTGTACTGGTCCAACGTGGCCATAAACCTTGGCTCAAGATGCTTAGTGGTGTACTGGTCCAACGTGGCCATAAACCTTGGCTCAAGATGCTTAGTGGTGTACTGGTCCAACGTGGCCATAAACCTTGGCTCAAGATGCTTAGTGGTGTACTGGTCCAACGTGGCCATAAACCTTGGCTCAAGATGCTTAGTGGTGTACTGGTCCAATGTGGCCATAAACCTTGGCTCAAGATGCTTAGTGGTGTACTGGTCCAACGTGGCCATAAACCTTGGCTCAAGATGCTTAGTGGTGTACTGGTCCAACGTGGCCATAAACCTTGGCTCAAGATGCTTAGTGGTGTACTGGTCCAACATGGCCATAAACCTTGGCTCAAGATGCTTAGTGGTGTACTGGTCCAACGTGGCCATAAACCTTGGCTCAAGATGCTTAGTGGTGTACTGGTCCAACGTGGCCATAAACCTTGGCTCAAGATGCTTAGTGGTGTACTGGTCCAACGTGGCCATAAACCTTGGCTCAAGATGCTTAGTGGTGTACTGGTCCAACGTGGCCATAAACCTTGGCTCAAGATGCTTAGTGGTGTACTGGTCCAACGTGGCCATAAACCTTGGCTCAAGATGCTTAGTGGTGTACTGGTCCAACGTGGCCATAAACCTTGGCTCAAGATGCTTAGTGGTGTACTGGTCCAACGTGGCCATAAACCTTGGCTCAAGATGTTTAGTGGTGTACTGGTCCAACATGGCCATAAACCTTGGCTCAATATGCTTTGTGGTGTACTGGTCCAACATGGCCATAAACCTTGGCTCAAGATGTTTTGTGGTGTACTGGTCCAACATGGCCATAAACCTTGGCTCAAGATGTTTTGTGGTGTACCGTTCCAACATGGCCATAAACCTTGGCTCAAGATGCTTTGTGGTGATCCTCTGGAATTCTTAATTTATCTGAAATACTGAAATATCATCAAGCAAGGCTCATAAGAGGTTTGCAATAGTAAATATATTTTATTTGGTATTGTAAATTGTAATTTATTGTAATTTATGGCTGCTGACTCACCTGAGGCTTCAAACAGAGCAGACCATCTGTCTTTCATGTCTTTAACACTGAGACACTAGTTGATGACTACCTGTCTTCGGTGTGCAAATGTCCTGGTCAACAATTATTACAGTTTTTTTTACCTTTATTTAAGAACAAATTCTTATTTTCAATGACGGCCTAGGAACAGTGGGTTAATTGCCTTGTTCAGGGGCAAAACAACAGAGTTTTACCTTCTCAGCTCAGGTATTTGATCTTGCAACCTTTCGGTTACTAGTCCAAAGCTCTAACCACGAGGCTACCTGCCACCCCAGTCTTAGATGCTAGCTAGTCCAATTTTGACTAATCACTGCCTACATTAGTCTCTGACTCAAAGGGGTTGGGTTAAAAGACACATTTCAGTTGAATGCATTCAGTTGTACAACTGACTAGGTATCCCCTTTCCCGTTCAAAACCTACTTTTAAAGATGTGTGAAGTTTGACCACTGGTTGGGTAGGTTTCTCTAGGTTTCTCTCTAGATTTCTTCCTAGGTTTTGGCTTTTCTAGGGAGTTTTTCCTAGCCACTGTGCTTCTACACCTGCATTGCTTGCTGTTTGTGTTTTATGCTGGGTGTCTGTACAGCACTTTGAGATATCAGCTGATGTAAGAAGGGCCTTATAAATACATTTGATTTGATTGAGAAAGTTGCACTCACAAGCCAAATGTGGTACCCGAAAATTGCGTACTACATCACACGTGCACATTTGTATACCACGTCTTTGCTATCTCATTTTGCTCTCCCTCGGAGCCATTGAGCCTGCCTTGCAAACTTAGTGGTGCAGTACCTTATTGAAAAGTGCTGGGGCAAATGCCAACTCGCCACACTTCTGCCGGTGGCTCTGGTAATGCTGGGTAGTGCATTATTGTAGTTAGTCTGGCTCACATAACAGGAAATCAGTGGCTGACCACAAAATTATATGGATTCAACTAAAGATTGTGTCTAATTGATGAAAGATAGTAATCATGCATGTATTGAATGCTTATTAACGAATTCCAACCAAAGCGAGAGATAAAAAAAAAAAATGTGGTCGCCAACATCGCGGTAGGGATCTTTAATATTATATTAATGACACGCTATCGGAGTCGGTGCAGCCAGCTGGTTTCTCCACGCATCGCGCCGACAGAAACAAGCATCTTTCTGGTAAGAAGAGGGGCGGGGGAGTATGCCTTATGATTAACGAGACATGGTGTGATCATAACAACATACAGGAACTCAAGTCCTTCTGTTCACCTGACCTAGAATTCCTCACAATCAAATGTCGACCGCATTATCTACCAAGAGAATTCTCTTCGATTATAATCACAGCCGTATATATTCCCCCCCAAGCAGACACATCGATGGCCCTGAACGAACTTTATTTGACTCTATGTAAACTGGAAACCACATATTCTGAGGCTGCATTCATTGTAGCTGGGGATTTTAACAAGGCTAATCTGAAAACAAGACTCTCTGCAACCAGGGCTGGTAAAACCCTTGATCATTGTTATTCTAACTTCCGCGACGCATATAAGGCCCTCCCCCGCCCCCCTTTTGGAAAAGCTGACCACGACTCCATTTTGTTGCTTCCAGCCTATAGACAGAAACTAAAACAGGAAGCTCCCACGCTCAGGTCTGTTCAACGCTGGTCCGACCAATCTGATTCCACGCTTCAAGACTGCTTCGATCACGTGGATTGGGATATATTCCGCATTGCGTCCAACAACAACATTGACGAATACGCTGATTCGGTGAGCGAGTTCATTAGAAAGTGCATCGGCGATGTCGTACCCACAGCAACTATTAAAACATTCCCGAACCAGAAACCGTGGATTGATGGCAGCATTCGCGTGAAACTGAAAGTGTGAACCACTGCTTTTAACCAGGGCAAGGTGACCGGAAACATGACCGAATACAAACAGTGTAGCTATTCCCTCCGCAAGGCAATCAAACAAGCTAAGCGTCAGTATAGAGACAAAGTAGAGTTGCAATTCAACGGCTCAGACACAAGAGGTATGTGGCAGGGTCTACAGTCAATCACGGATTACAAGAAGAAAACAAGCCCCGTCGCGGACCAGGATGTCTTGCTCCCAGACAGACTAAATAACTTCTTTGCTCGCTTTGAGGACAATACAGTGCCACTGACACGGCCCGCTACCAAAACCTGCGGACTCTCCTTCACTGCAGCCGACGTGAGTAAAACATTTAAACGTGTTAACCCTCGCAAGGCTGCAGGCCCAGACGGCATCCCCAGCCGCGTCCTCAGAGCATGCGCAGACCAGCGGGCTGGTGTGTTTACGGACATATTCAATCAATCCTTATCCCAGTCTGCTGTCCCCACATGCTTCAAGAGGGCCACCATTGTTCCTGTTCCCAAGAAAGCTAAGGTAACTGAGCTAAACGACTACCGCCCCGTAGCACTCACTTCCGTCATCATGAAGTGCTTTGAGAGACTAGTCAAGGACCATATCACCTCCACCCTACCTGACACCCTAGACCCACTCCAATTTTCTTACCGCCCCAATAGGTCCACAGACGACACAATAGCAACCACACTGCACACTGCCCTAACCCATCTGGACAAGAGGAATACCTATGTGAGAATGCTGTTCATCGACTACAGCTCAGCATTTAACACCATTGTACCCTCCAAACTCGTCATCAAGCTCGAGACCCTGGGTCTCGACCCTGCCCTGTGCAACTGGGTACTGGACTTCCTGATGGGCCGCGCCCAGGTGGTGAGGGTAGGTAACAACATCTCCAACCCGCTGATCCTCAACACTGGGGCCCCACAAGGGTGCGTTCTGAGCCCTCTCCTGTACTCCCTGTTCACCCACGACTGCGTGGCCATGCACGCCTCCAACTCAATCATCAAGTTTGCGGACGACACTACAGTGGTAGGCTTGATTACAAACAACGACGAGACGGCCTACAGGGAGGAGGTGAGGGCCCTCGGAGTGTGGTGTCAGGAAAACAACCTCACACTCAACGTCAACAAAACAAAGGAGATGATCGTGGACTTCAGGAAACAGCAGAGGGAGCACCCCCCTATCCACATCGACGGGACAGTAGTGGAGAGGGTAGTAAGTTTTAAGTTCCTCGGCGTATACATCACGGACAAACTGAATTGGTCCACCCACACAGACAGCGTTGTGAAGAAGGCGCAACAACACCTCTTCAACCTCAGGAGGCTGAAGAAATTTGGCTTGTCACCAAAAGCACTCACAAACTTTTACAGATGCACAATCGAGAGCATCCTGTCGGGCTGTATCACCGCCTGATACGGCAACTGCTCCGCCCACAACCGTAAGGCTCTCCAGAGGGTAGTGAGGTCTGCACAACGCATCACCGGGGGCAAACTACCTGCCCTCCAGGACACCTACACCACCCGATGTCACAGGAAGGCCATAAAGATCATCAAGGACAACAACCACCCGAGCCACTATCTGTTCAACCCGCTATCATCCAGAAGGCGAGGTCAGTACAGGTGCATCAAAGAAGGGACCGAGAGACTGAAAAACAGCTTCTATCTCAAGGCCATCAGACTGTTAAACAGCCACCACTAACATTGAGTGGCTGCTGCCAACATACTGTCTCAACTCCAGCTCACTTTAATAATGGAAATTGATGGAAATTGATGTAAAAACAAACATTAACACGTTTTATTAAGACCCTGCAACTACAACAAGTAGCTACGAAGTGTGTGTCACAAAATTGATTCATTATTTCCATATCCATCCATGCAAAAGACTCGGCTACATGGACCTCACATATCAAGCATTCACCATTTCGCTACATCATTAGTTTTATAAGCTAGCTAGCTAGCTAGATCTATACCAAAGACTCAAATTTAGACATAGAAAAGAAAGAAAAGCTGAGTTTGAAAAAGTCAGACCATCACATTTATCTTCTGGCAGAGCGAGCACGTAAATGAAAGAAAATAAATAAAAACTTCAGCCATTAGTTAATTATTAGCTAACGTAAGTTAGCAATCAATGGCTGACACACGATCACACCTAACCAGTTCAAGGTTTGACATTGATACACTACTAGCTAGCTCGCTATAATACACATGGGCAGACAAACATAAATTAGCTAACGTTAGCCTAGTTTAGAAAGTCATCTAGATAGCGCAAGCTAGCTTATGTTAGCTAGCTACTTACTAGCTAAAGTTAGCAAGAAAAATAAGAAATAAAACATTACAAGTTAGCTAGCTAGTCTAGGTCACGTTAGCTAGTAACACATTACCAAACGAGATCGCTAACCATTGGTCACATATGCTCCAACAAATGTGAAGACAAATCATGTTATCAAAAACTGTTGTTACAATAATGCACATTTCTCCATCATAGATTTGACTGCCAAATGTGGCTGATTTTTGACCATCGTCATCGCATCAAGCTAGTTAGAAACGTTAACATTAGGTAGCTAGCTAACCTTGCGAGAATTGTTTCGCTGGTAGTAAGCTAACGTTACATACATCGCAAACATGGAGTAATTTATATTGCTATTAGCTAAACATTTTCAATGCTTACTTATTAGTAACTGAAGAAAATAACCTTACCTGAGCACATTACAGCACAATGAGCATGTGTGGAAGGCAGACCTGATAGAAGAGCACAATTTGCAGCAGACAGGAGGTGCAGAATATTACATCCTAATGACACCAATTGAGTAGACTTACATCAATTATATTTGAATTAGCCTTCTGAAGTAGGATTTAGTCTAAATGTGTTTAATTAAATCAATGTAAATCATCACTGCACAGATATAGAAAGACTTTAATGAGTATATTTGTTATTTGACAAAATCTACTCGGCACCAAAAACATTTTTTACAGTGTAGAGGCACTTACAGAAGTTGCACACATTGGGAACATTTTTAGTAGCCTAGGGTCCGGGAAAAATGGGTCCTTTTATAAACACATTTCATGCAATTCTACATAATTTCTGTCACAACTTCCGCCGAAGTTGGTGCCTCTCCTTGTTCGGGCGGCGTTCGGCGGTCGTCGTCACTGGCTTTCTAGCTGCCACCGATCCACGTTTCTTTTTCCATTTGTTATGTCTTGATTGTACACACCTGGTTCCCATTACGTTATTATTATTTCCCTATTTAACCCTCTGGTTCTCATTATGTTTTGTGCGTGATTGTTCCTGGGTTTGTGTTAGTCTTTTGTGTTAGGGGTTGTTATCCCTGCGTGGATTTATTGGCTGATTATTTTTCAGAGTAAAGTACCTTATTTATTTTACTCAGTTCTGTGTCCTGCGCCTGACTCCGTCCTCACCTCTGCACAACTGACACATGACAATTTTACATGACTGGAGACTTTGGTAGAACATTTTATAATACACACAAATAATTGAAATGGCAGGCTACTTTGACACTGACAAACTGAGAATCTGAGATCAATAAAAATGACCTTGTCTTGAATCCATCAATAGCCTAGGCCTAGGTGTGTGAAGACATGCTGTATTGTAGGCTACAATGTGAGGAGGAAATTACAGTCCTACAAATAAAAAATAAAAAGTTTGTTATTTTTATTTCACCTTTATTTAACCAGGTAAGCTAGTTGAGAACAAGTTCTCATTTACAACTGCAACCTGGCCAAGGTAAAGCAAAGCAGTGCGACAAATAACAATGCAGAGTTACACATGGAATAAACAAGCGTACAGTCAATAACACAATAGAAAAAAAGAAAGTCTATATACAGTGTGTGCAGATGGCGTGAGGAGGTAAGGCAATAAATAGGCCACAGTAGCAAAGTAATTACAGTTTAGCAAATGAACACTGGAGTGATAGATGAGCAGATGATGATGTGCAAGTAGAAATACTGGTGTGCAAAAGAGCAGAAAAGTAAATAAAACAATATGGGGATGAGGTAGGTAGATTGGGTGGGCTATTTACAGATGGGCTATGTACAGCTGCAGCGATCGGTTAGCTGCTCAGATAGCTGATGTTTAAAGTTAGTGAGGGAAATACAAGTCTCCAGCTTCAGCAATTTTTGCAATTCGTTCCAGTCACTGGCAGCAGAGAACTGGAAGGAAAGGTGGCCAAAGTAGGTGTTGGCTTTGGGGACGACCAGTGAGATATACCTGCTGGAGCGCGTGCTACGGGTGGGTGTTGTTATCGTGACCAGTGAGCTGAGATAAGGCGGAGCTTTACCTAGCAGAGACTTATAGATGGAGCCAGGGGGTCTGGCGATGAATATGTAGCGAGGGCCAGCCGACTAGAGCATACAGGTCGCAGTGGTGGGTGGTATAAGGGGCTTTGGTGACAAAACGGATGGCAGTAGAGTGTTGGAGGCTATTTTGTAAATGACATCGCCGAAGTCGAGGATCGGTAGGATAGTCAGTTTTACGAGGGTATGTTTGGCGGCGTGAGTGAAGGAGGCTTTGTTGCGAAATAGGAAGCTGATTCTAGATTTCATTTTGGATTGGAGATGTTTAATGTTAATGTTTTAGAGTCTGGAAGGAGAGTTCACAGTCTAGCCAGACACCTAGGTATTTGTAGTTGTCCACATTTTCTAGGTCAGAACAGTCCAGTAGTGTAGTAGAGTAGTGATGCTAGTCGGGCGGGTGGGTGCGGGCAGCGAACGGTTGAAAAGCATGCATTTCGTTTTACTAGCGTTTAAGAGCAGTTGGATGCCACGGAAGGAGTGGTGTATGGCATTGAAGCTCGTTTGGAGGTTAGTTAACACAGTGTCCAAAGAAGGGCCAGATATATACAGAATGGTGTTGTCTGCGTAGAGGTGGATCAGGGAATCACCCGCAGCAAGAGCGACATCGTTGATATATACAGAGAAAAGAGTCAGCCCGAGAATTAGACCCTGTGGTACCCCATAGAGACTGCCAGAGGTCCGGACAACAGGCCCTCCGATTTGACACACTGAACTCTGTCTGAAAAGTAGTTGGTGAACCAGGCGAGGCAGTCATTTGAGAAACCAAGGCTGTTGAGTGTGCCGATATGGATATGGTGATTGACAGAGTCGAAAGCCTTGGCCAGGTCGATGAAGATGGCTGCATAGTACTGTCTTTTATTGATGGCGGTTATGATATCGTTTAGTACCTTGAGCGTGGCTGAGGTGGACCCGTGACAAGCTCGGAAACCGGATTGCACAGCGGAGAAGGTACGGTGGGATTCGAAATGGTCAGTGATCTGTTTATTAACTTGGCTTTCGTAGACTTTAGAAAGGCAGGGCAGGATGGAAATAGGTCTATAACAGTTTGGGTCTAGAGTGTCACCCCCGTTGAAGAGGGGGATGACCGCGGCAGCTTTCCAATCTTTAGGGATCTCGGACGATACGAAGAGAGGTTGAACAGACTGGTAATAGGGGTTGCAACAATGACGGCGGATAATTTTAGAAAGAGAGGGTCCAGAATGTTTAGCCCAGCTGATTTGTACGGGTCCAGGTTTAGCAGCTCTTTCAGAACATCTGCTATCTGGATTTGGGTGAAGGAGAAGCTGGGAAGGCTTGGGCAAGTAGCTGCGGTGGGTGCAGAGCTGTTGGCCGGGGTAGGGGTAGCCAGGAGGAAAGCATGGCCAGCCGTAGAGAAATGCTTCTTGAAATTCTCGATTATCGTGGATTTATCGGTGGTGACAGTGTTACCTAGCCTCAGTGCAGTGGACATCTGGGAGGAGGTTCTCTTATTCTCCATGGACTTTACAGTGTCACAATAGTTTTTGGAGTTAGAGCTACAGGATGCAAATTTCTGTTTGAAAAAACTAGCCTTTGCTTTCCTGACTGACTGTGTGTATTGGGACTTTTCGATGCTAGTGCAGTCAGCCACAGGATGTTTTTGTGCTGGTCGAGGGCAGTCAGGTCTGGAGTGAACCAAGGGCTATATCTGTTCTAAGTTCAACATTTTTTGAAAGGGATATGCTTTTTTAAGATGGTGAGGAAATTACTTTTAAAGAACGACCAGGCATCCTCGACTGACGGGATGAGGTCAATATCCTTCCAGGATACCTGGGCCAGGTCGATTAGAAAGGCCTGTTCGCAGAAGTGTTTTAGGGAGCGTTTGACAGTGGTCGTTTGACCGCGGACCCATAGCGGATGCAGGCAATGAGGCAGTGATTGCTGAGATCCTGATTGAAAAGAGCAGAGGTGTATTTGGAGGGCGAGTTGGTCAGGATAACATCTATGAGGGTGGCCATATTTATGGATTTAGGGTTGTACCTGGTGGGTTCCTTGATAATTTGTGTGAGATTGAGGGCATCTAGTGTTAAGCATATCCCAGTTTAGGTCACCTAGCAGAATGAACTCTGAAGATAGATGGGATGGGGTGCAATCATTTCACATATGGTGTCCAGGGCACAGCTGGGAGCTGAGGGGGGTCTATAACAGGCAGCAACAGTGAGAGACTTATTTCTGGAGAGATTAATTTCTTTAATTAGAAGTTCGAACTGTTTGGGCATGGACCTGGAAAGTATGACAGAACTTTTCAGGCTATCTCTGCAGTAGATTGCAACTCATCCCCCTTTGGCAGTTCTATCTTGACGGAAAATGTTGTAGTTGGGGATGGAAATCTCCAAATTTTTGGTGGCCTTCCTTAGCCAGGATTCAGACACGGCAAGGACATCAGGGTTGGCGGAGTGTGCTAAAGCAGTGAGTAAAACAAACTTAGGGAGGAGGCTTCTGATGTTGACCTGCATGAAACCAAGGCTTTTTCGGTTACCGAAGTCATCAAATGAGAGTGCCTGGGGACACGCAGGGCCTGGGTTAACCTCCACATCACCCGAGGAACAGAGGAGGAGTAGGATGAGGGTATGGCTAAAGGCTATCAAAACTGGTCGTCTAGTGCGTTGGGGACAGAGAATAAAAGGAGCAGATTTCTGGGCGTGGTAGAATAGATTCAGGGCATAATGTACAGACAGGGGAATGGTGGGGTGCGGGTACAGTGGAGGTAAACCCAGGCACCAAGTGATGATAAGAGAGGTTGCATCTCTGGATGGGCTAGTTATGCTGGGTGAGGTCATCACATGTGTGGGAGGTGGGACACAGGAGGTATCTGAGGCATGTTGAGTGGGACTAGGGACTCCGCAGTAAACGAAGACAATAATAACTATCCTAAACAACAGTGTACAAGGCATATTGACATTTTAGAGAGACTTAAAGCGAGGCATAAAGCAATCACAGGTGTAGATTGGGAGAGCTAGCTAAGGCAGCAACAGGTAAGACAACAACAGCTAATCAGCTAAGACAACAACAACAGGTAAAATGGTGATGAATGGGCAGAGGGTCGGTTAACTACACACAGGGCCTGAGTTGGGGCCGACAGATATATATATTTTTAAAGTACCGTGATTAATGAACAGTCCAGCAGGCATCAGCTATGTAGCCAAGTGATCATAGGGTCCAGTGAGGTAGTCGTTACTATGCTAGCACGCGGGAGACACGGCGTTTAAAGTTAGCAGGCCGGGGTAGGCCGTCATTGTAAGTAAAACATTCACACAAAAAAGATTGTTCTTAACTGACTTGCCTAGTTAAACAAAGGTTAAATAAATAAAATAATCATAATAATATGAAAAGGAAAGGAAGATAAAGAGTGGTGGAGGGATGAAAAGAGCGGGTAAAGGTCTCTTCCAATGCCATAAGTATGACATCAGTGTCGCCATGGTGTGTGTGGTGGGGGAGGTTATTTCCAGGCGCCTGATTGGTTGAGCAGAGGGCCTCACCTGGGGAAAGGTGTCTCAGGGTTCTGTAACCAGAGAAGCTTTTAACAGCTCCAGTTTCCTCTGGCCTCCCTGGAGCGGATGAAGGAGGGAGAGAGGAGGGAGAGAGTAGGGCAGGAAGGAGAGGACACAGCGGGGGGAGGAGGGGAGGAGGGAGGGGGAGAGACAGAGGAGGGAAAGAAGGAGGAGGGAGGATGCAGTGGGGGAGGAGGGGAGAGAAGAGGAGGGTGGGGGGAAGGGGAGTCGCCTCCCACGCCCCACCTGCCAGTCTCTCTCTCTCTCCTCCTCTCTCTCCTCCTCCCACTCCCTTTGTTACCAAGGCCACTGAGGAGCTTGGGTTTGGCAGTTTATCATGTACCTGTCATCTGGAGAGAGTGAGAATGAGGGAGAGAAAGAATGAAAGTGGGGGCGAAGGAATTGGGGTTAAAAATGTTGAGTCAGAGGGAGGTTCTCCCAGGTTCCCATGGTCTAGAGAATGAGGTGCTTGTCCTCACAGGTGTGTGCGTGTGTGTGTGTGTGTGTGTGTGTGTGTGTGAGGGGGTGTCACTTTAGAGTCCCCCAGAGCGCTGAGACCAGAAACCCACACAGAGACCCTCACGGGGGAGATGGGGAGACAGGGGAAGAATGGGGGAGACAGGGAGGATGGGAGAGACAGTGGTAGTGGGGCGAGACAGGGGGTTGTGAGTGAGACAAGACAGGGTGTTGTGAGTGGGGCCAGACAGGGGGTTGTGAGTGAGACAAGACAGGGGGTTGTGAGTGGGGAGAGACAGGGGGTTGTGAGTGGGGAGAGACAGGGGGTTGTGAGTGAGACAAGACAGGGGGTTGTGAGTGGGGCCAGACAGGGGGCTGTGAGTGGAGCCAGACAGGGGGTTGTAAGTGGGGCCAGACAGGGGGCTGTGAGTGGGGCCAGACAGGGGGTTGTGAGTGAGACAAGACAGGGGGTTGTGAGTGGGGAGAGACAGGGGGTTGTGAGTGGGGAGAGACAGGGGGTTGTGAGTGGGGAGAGACAGGGGGTTGTGAGTGGGGAGAGACAGGGGGTTGTGAGTAGTTAGGGACAAGGGGTTGTGAGTGGGGAGAGACAAGGGGTTGTGAGTGGGGAGGGACAAGGGGTTGTGAGTGGGGAGAGACAGGGGGTTGTGAGTGGGGAGAGACAGGGGGTTGTGAGTGGGGAGAGACAGGGGGTTGTGAGTGGGGGGAGATAGGGGGTTGTGAGTGGGGCCAGACAGGGTGTTGTGAGTGGGGCCAGACAGGGGGTTGTAAGTGGGGCCAGATAGGGGGTTGTGAGTGGGGCCAGACAGGGGGTTGTAGGGGGGGCCAGATAGGGGGTTGTGAGTGGGACCAGACAGGGGGCTGTGAGTGGGGCCAGACAGGGGGTTGTAAGTGGGGCCAGACAGGGGGTTGTAAGTGGGGCCAGACAGGGGGTTGTGAGTGGGGAGAGACAGGGGGTTGTGAGTGGGGCCAGACAGGGGGTTGTAAGTGGGGCCAGACAGGGGGTTGTAAGTGGGGCCAGACAGGGGGTTGTAAGTGGGGCCAGATAGGGGGTTGTGAGTGGGGCCAGACAGGGGGTTGTGAGTGGGGCCAGACAGGGGGTTGTAAGTGGGGCCAGACAGGGGGTTGTAAGTGGGGCCAGACAGGGGGCTGTGAGTGGGGCCAGACAGGGGGTTGTGAGTGGGGCCAGACAGGGGGTTGTAAGTGGGGCCAGACAGGGGGTTGTAAGTGGGGCAAGACAGGGGGTTGTGAGTGGAGCCAGACAGGGGGTTGTAAGTGGGGCCAGACAGGGGGTTGTAAGTGGGGCCAGACAGGGGGTTGTAAGTGGGGCCAGACAGGGGGTTGTAAGTGGGGCCAGACAGGGGGTTGTAAGTGGGGCCAGACAGGGGGTTGTAAGTGGGGCCAGACAGGGGGTTGTAAGTGGGGCCAGACAGGGGGTTGTAAGTGGGGCCAGACAGGGGGTTGTGAGTGGAGCCAGACAGGGGGCTGTGAGTGGGGCCAGACAGGGGGCTGTGAGTGGAGCCAGACAGGGGGTTGTAAGTGGGGCCAGACAGGGGGTTGTGAGTGGGGCCAGACAGGGGGCTGTGAGTGGGGCCAGACAGGGGGCTGTGAGTGGAGCCAGACAGGGGGCTGTGAGTGGGGCCAGACAGGGGGCTGTGAGTGGGGCCAGACAGGGGGCTGTGAGTGGGGCCAGATAGGGGGCTGTGAGTGGGGCCAGACAGGGGGTTGTCACATGTCATTTCTGTCTCTTTCTTCTTCACCCCTAGTACAATGAAACACTGATGATGATAATACAGACGACAGTAACAAAAGCTCCAAGGACGTCTGTCTGTGTGCCCACACATCGGTCAAACAGTTGGGACAGTTGTGTGTGCGTGCGTGTGTGTGTGTGTGTGCGCGTGTGCGTGCATGCGTGCGTGCGTGTGTGTGTGTGTGTGTGTGTGTGTGTGTGTGTGTGTGTGTGTGTGTGTGTGTGTGTGTGTGTGTGTGTGTGTGTGTGTGTGTAGGCCTACGAATAGCATAGAGAGGTTTCCTGGTATGCCTCTTTACACTGGATTACGAAATATAACATGATTGTGTGTGTGTGTGCGTGTGTGTGTGTGTATATGTGTGTGTGTGTGTGTGTGTGTGTGTGTGTGTGTGTGTGTGTGTGTGTGTGTGTGTGTGTGTGTGTGTGTGTGTGTGTGTGTGTGTGTGTGTGTGTGTGTGTTTGTATGTGAAACTGAAATGTAGCAGATCTGTGGGCTAGGCCAGCTGTTTTCCTTGGCCACGCTTCTGAGGCCCTGACACACATTTTAAAGAGTCTGGGGGGCAGGAGGGGAGAATGGGGAGAGCAGTGGGCTGGAGGGGAGAATGGGGGAGAGCAGTGGGCTGCAATGGGTAATGGGGGAGAGCAGTGGGCTGGAGGGGGGAATGGGGGAGAGCAGTGGGCTGGAGGGGAGAATGGGGGAGAGCAGTGGGCTGGAGGGGGGAATGGGGGAGAGCAGTGGGCTGCAAGGGGGAATGGGGGAGAGCCGTGGGCTGGAGGGGGGAATGGGGGAGAGCAGTGGGCTGGAGGGGGGAATGGGGGAGAGCAGTGGGCTGGAGGGGGGATTGAAGGAGAGCAGTGGGCTGGAGGGGGGAATGGGGGAGAGCAGTGGGCTGTAGGGAGAATGGGGAGAGCAGTGGGCTGTAGGGAGAATGGGGAGAGCAGTGGGCTGTAGGGAGAATGGGGAGAGCAGTGGGCTGTAGGGAGAATGGGGAGAGCAGTGGGCTGTAGGGAGAATGGGGAGAGCAGTGGGCTGTAGGGGGGAATGGGGGAGAGCAGCAGGCTGGAGGGGGGAATGGGGGAGAGCAGTGGGCTGGAGGGGGGATTGGGGGAGAGCAGTGGGCTGGAGGGGGGAATGGGGGAGAGCAGTGGGCTGGAGGGGGAATTGGGGGAGAGCAGTGGGTTGGAGGGGGGAATGGGGGAGAGCAGTGGCTGGAGGGGGATAGGGGGTGAGTGGGTGTGTGAAGGGGGGAGCTGGACCCCAGCTCAGGTTTCCAGAGCCGACCAATCATGACAGAGGAGCCATGGAGACAGGGGGATAGGAGATGAGGGAGGGGGGTGTCTCTCGAAGTTCTGCATCGGAGACAATCGGTGTGTGTGTGTGTGTGTGTGTGTGTGTGTGTGTGTGTGTGTGTGTGTGTGTGTGTGTGTGTGTGTGTGTGTGTGTGTGTGTGTGTGTGTGTGTGTGCGCGTGCGCGCTCCCTGTCTGGCTGAGAGATGGTATCCGTTAAGGTAATAGTGTTTCACACTAAACAGGGAAAGCCAGATACAGGGGATGTTTGTGTGTGTGTGTGCGTGCCTACGGGTTTGTGTGTGTGTGTGAGGGAGAGGGAGCAACAGAACAGCTTGATATGAGTCACTCACTGTAACCTCCACTAGTGAGCTGCTTTACAGTATCTCTGGAATAGGTCGTAGTGTACAAGTAAGCCATTTATTGTAGGTTTAGCATTAGGCCTACTGTATAGAATTATATATGTGTTTTGGCATTCTAGAATGTGATTTAATGTTCTAGTGCTTCAGCATATATCCTAACAATGTGCCTTTCCTTCTAGAATGTCTTGAGCATGCTTTTCCTGACCTTGACATGAGCACCCATGACTATTTATGAATCCTCTGGGTTATGTGTTTCATGACTATTTATGAATCCTCTGGGTTATGTGTTTCATGACTATTTATGAATCCTCTGGGTTATGTGTTTCATGACTATTTATGAATCCTCTGGGTTATGTGTTTCATGACTATTTATGAATCCTCTGGGTTATGTGTTTCATGACTATTTATGAATCCTCTGGGTTATGTGTTTCCTGACTATTTATGAATCCTCTGGGTTATGTGTTTCATGACTATTTATGAATCCTCTGGGTTATGTGTTTCATGACTATTTATGAATCCTCTGGGTTATGTGTTTCATGACTATTTATGAATCCTCTGGGTTATGTGTTTCATGACTATTTATGAATCCTCTGGGTTATGTGTTTCATGACTATTTATGAATCCTCTGGGTTATGTGTTTCATGACTATTTATGAATCCTCTGGGTTATGTGTTTCCTGACTATTTATGAATCCTCTGGGTTATGTGTTTCATGACTATTTATGAATCCTCTGGGTTATGTGTTTCATGCGTAAACACTGATCAATTACAATACACTCCTCTCATCAGCATCACCAGTTTTCTTTGGACTAAATGTGTACTGGGGAAGTTAGGTCCGTAACAGAGAATATAATTAGACTGTAGCTTGTTGGACTGCTGGACTAGTTCCAATGACTTTCCCCTTCTGTGTTGTTGTTCAGGCCTAGGCAGACTGGACTGGTCTAAGGGGAAGTTGTGTGATTCTTTCCCCTCGTCGTCAGTTCATAAACGGCTCTGTGAGGACCTGAAGGGGCCCGGCTCAGCAGATGTGGCTGGACTGTGGAGCTAGTTAGTGTCATGGACCATGGGATTGTTAATGAATGATAATCCTTACTTAGTAGAATCCCTGCAACCTGGGAACACTCCCAGAACATTAACTAAAACACCTATTCAGTTCTAGTTAGGGTATAATTTAACATTAGGATGAGAACATCCCAAAAACATGCAAGGAATAGTTTTGATAACAAAATGTTTTTGTTTTTCATATAAACAAACTCCCCAAAATATCCTTGGAATGTTCTAACATCACTAAAATGTTGTGCACATCTGTAACAACCACCACAGAACCTTCCCCAAACGTTCTCATTAGGTTACCAGGTAAAGTAATGACACAATGTACCAGTAATGTTTTACAAACATACTGCCGCAATAAAATGTGAGAGCAACGTCAGGCGAATATTTTATACAAACGTATAATCATCAGTACAACTGGACAGCTTTTGTGTTATGAGAACATTTGCCGCAACCTAACAAATGTTCTGGGAACTTTTACAGAACTGATTTTGGTTTGCTGGGGGGGGATGGGCCTCCAACATGGCCTCTACTGGGTGTGACTGTCAACAGCAGAACGGACAGATGGAAGGATAGATGGATTAACAAGTCAACACATGAAGTGTCTGTCTGTCGAATTCAGGGAGGTATACCACCAGGGAGAGGGTGTAGGGGGGATTCGGCCTCCGTTGATGGACCTTTCCTTCCCACAATGGCTCCACAGTGATGCATGGCTTCAGGCTGGAGGTGTGTGTCTGTTCTACCTCTGCTCTCAGACACAGATGGTATTCCGGAGATTCCCCTGTCCCTTCGAAGTGGGGAAACCCTCCCTCTCTCCCTCCCTCCCCTCTCTCTCTCTCTCTCTCTCTGCATGCTGGGAGTGTTTGGTGCATGCTGGGAAGTGTATGATCGAGGGAGTGCGTGTGTTGTGTAGAGTTAGATATTCAGAATTTTCTTTCGGTTTTCTCTTTCTTGGTGGCATTCTTTGGTTTCTTCTGTGCATGATTAAGATTATTATATTTTTTTTTTGTGTGGTAGAATTAAGTATTTAGGTTTTTTCGTATCGAAATTACCTTGATTTTGGCGGGGATGGCTTCCCGAATTGGAATGCCGTCCCTGTCACTTCGGCACGGCTTTAGGTGTGTTACTGAAGCTACTGTCACGGTGGAGGAGTTTCTGGTCGCCGTAGGAGAGAAGGTAGGATATGAGAATATTGCTTATGCGTCACGGATGAACAAAGCGGTGGTGGTATTTCTTAAAGAAGAGCGCCTTGTTGATCGTATGGTTGAGCAGGGCGTACTTCTTAAAGGAATGTTTATTCAAGTTACGCCGCTTTTTTCTCCGTCAACAAGGGTAACTATTTCAAATGTACCACCGTTTATTCCAAATGAGCTATTGGAGCGCGAGTTATTGCGCTTTGGGAAGTTTGCAAGTTCAATTAAGGTTGTCCCGTTGGGTTGCAAACACCCGGCGTTGAAACAGGTTATGTCGTTTCGGCGACAGGTGTTTATGTTTTTGGACTCACCGGAGCAGACTTTAGAGATATCGTTTAAAGTCAAGTATGACAATAGACTATATATGGCTTATGCTAGTACGGGTAGTCAACGGTGTTTTGAGTGTGGGGATGTTGGCCATAAGCGACATGCTTGCCCGAAAAGGGAGAAGGCAGAGGGAGGGGCGCAGGTGGTCATCATAACGCCTGGGCCCACTGATGTAGGGAGAGGTGGGCTGACAGTGGTTGAGCAGCCACAAGCACCTGTTGCCGAGGAACAAGTTATCCGTGTTGAGGCCACGAGTTTGCAACTTGTATTAGAGGGAAATATTATGCAGCAGAAAAATATTGTTGTAGAAGGCAAGGATGGATCTGAAGAGCCAGTTCCTCAGACTGGTGAGGAGGTGCCCAGTACGAGTACTGGGGCACAGGAGGGGGTTCATATGGAGTTAATCTCCCAGGTAGTGGAGGAGACGCCCACTACGAGTAATGGAGTACAGGAGGGGGTTCATATGGAGTTAATCTCCCAGGTAGTGGAGGAGATGCCTGGTACGAGTAATGGAGTACAGGAGGGGGTTCATGTGGAGCTAATCTCCCAGGTAGTGGAGGAGATGCCCACTACGAGTAATGGAGTACAGGAGGGGGTTCATGTGGAGCTAGACCCCAAGGGAGTGGAGGAGATGCCTACTACGAGTAATGGGGTACAGGAGGGGGTTCATGTGGAGCTAGGCTCTCAGGTAGTGGAGGAGATGCCCACCACGGGTAATGGGGTTCAGGTGGGGCTAGTCTCACAGGTAGTGGAGGAGATGCCTGGTACGAGTGATGGGGTGCAAGTGGGGAGTGTTGAAAGGGATGTGGTAGAAGGGAGTCAGTGGTCTGTGGCCTCAGCTGAGGAGGATCAGGAGAAGGATATGGATATCTCTTCTGATATGACAGCAGCTGGTGAGGACTCAATTTATGATCTAGAGGAGGTAAATGGTTTTCTGGATCAGACTTTTGGGAAATCTGTCAAATTGGCAGAATATTTTGATGTTGATAAGTTTGTGAGGTCAGCTGTGATGTTACAAAAGACGGTGGGGTTGGACGAGTTGAGTGAGAAGAAGCGGTTTCGCTTGAGGAAATTTGTTACTGCTGTTACAGCAGCAAAAGGTGGTGGGAAACGTGGTCAGGTTAATAAGAAAAAATTTAAATAATGATGATGATCATGCTCCATAGGGTGTCTTTTTTCTCTTTGGTTTCTCTGTGGTATCTTCTGTTTTTCCTTTCTCTTTTCTATATGGAGGTACTAAGAGTAGGTTCTCTCAATATTAATGGGGGAAGGGACAGAAATAAGAGGGCTTGGGTATTAGAAGAAATAAAACAGAAAAGGCTTAATGTAGTTTTCCTTCAGGAGACACATAGTGATGAGGAAAATGAGGTTGACTGGGGTATGTGGTGGGAGGGGCAGCATATACTCAGTCATGGTACTAATTTCAGTGCTGGGGTGGCCATCTTGTTTTCCTCAGGGTTAGGGGTGACGGTGATATCTACAACAGAGATTGTCAAGGGTCGGGTTTTATTGGTCAAGGTGGATGTTATGGGGTTTTTGTTTGTTTTTTTGAATGTTTATGCTCCTAATGAGGGTACAGAGCGTCTTGTTGTGTTTGATAAAATAAAAGAAACCTTAAGACAGTGTGACCAAGAGGGGTGTATGGTTTTAGGGGGGGACTGGAACTGTACTGTGGATTTTACTGTTGATCGCAACGCTGAAGAACCTCACCTGCGGTCAGCCACTTTCCTGTCTGGTCTATTAACTGAGTTAGAGCTTTCTGATGTGTGGAGAGTAAGGAATGCAATAGTTAGGCAGTACACATGGTTGAAAGTGAATGAAGGTCGTGTCAGTGCAGCAAGGTTAGATAGGTTGTACGTATCTGATCAATACTGTAGTAGGGTTGGAAGGTGTGCCATTACTCCTGTGGGTTTCTCTGATCACCATATTGTTACTGTTGATATTCACGTGTCCTGTCCACGAAGGTCATCACCTTACTGGTATTTTAATGTTAAATTGTTACATGATGTCAAGTTTTGTGAAAGGTTTTTGTTGTTTTGGGAAAAATGGAGGGTTACAAAAGGGAATTTTGAGTCCTTGAGACAATGGTGGGATGTTGGGAAGGCCCAAATACGAGTATTTTGTCAACAGTATACTGCTTTGTCTCAAATTGAAGTTAAAGAGACTATCAAGGCCCTTGAGCAGGACATCAAATCAATTGAATTGAAGCTGCTCACTCAGAATGACCCTGGACTAGTCATGAACTTACAGGACAAGAGACATGAACTGAGGTCGTTTCTGCATGAAAGAGTGAAAGGTGCCTTGATTAGGTCTCGTTTCGCTTCCCTCAAGGACATGGATGCTCCTAGTGCTTTTTTTTTTAACCTTGGACAGTCGAAATTACAACGTAAACAGATGGTCTGCCTTCGTCTCCCTGATGGGAAGGTGACCACGGATGACAGTGAAATGCGTCAACATGCCGTGGATTTCTATTCTGCCCTGTATAAAGCGGAGGATTGTGACTCTCTGTGTACTGAACAGTTGTTACACGGTCTTCCTCAATTGGGACCTGAACAGAGAGTCGCATTGGACTCTGACATTACACTGCAAGAGCTGTCCACAGCAGTTATGCAGCTCTCAACAGGCCGAGCCCCTGGCATTGATGGTTTACCATCTGAGTTCTATAAGCATTTTTGGGGGTCTATTGGGGAGGATTTTTATGAAGTGGTGTGTGAATCTTTTCATGAGGGTTCTCTTCCAGTATCCTGTCAACGTGCGGTGCTTTCACTGTTGCCAAAAAAGGGGGATTTGGCTCTCATAAAAAATTGGAGACCTGTTGCTTTGCTGTGTGCAGAATACAAAATAGTTTCTAAATGTCTCTCAAACAGGTTGAAAGAGTATCTGGGATTGTTGGTCCACAAGGACCAGTCCTACTGTGTACCTGATCGCTCAATTGTTGACAACTTGTTTCTGATAAGAGATGTTTTAGACATTTGTAAACTGTCTGATGTAAATGTGGGTTTACTTTCTTTGGATCAGGAGAAGGCTTTTGACCGAGTGGACCACCAGTATTTGTTTAAAACGATGAAAGCCTTTGGGTTTGGGGATGTTTTTTTGTCTTGGATGAATTTACTGTATGCTGGGGCCTCGTGTATGGTGAAGGTGGGGGGTGGTTTGAGTTGCCCCATCCCTGTCCAAAGGGGCATCAGGCAGGGATGCCCAATTTCAGGGCAGTTATATAGTCTGGCGATTGAACCAATGCTTTGTTTTTTAAGAGCGAAGCTTACTGGTTTCTCTGTGCCAGGTGTAATGAAGGGTCCCACGATAGCACTGTCTGCGTATGCAGATGATGTGACAGTTTTTATTACAGGGGCTGAGGATGTTAAGGTTCTCTCAGACGCTTTAATGGTGTATGAGGGGGCCTCCTCGGCTAGAGTCAATTGGGGAAAGAGTGAAGCGCTGTGGGCAGGTCAGCTTCAGATAGGGTCCGCTCCACGGTTACCAGGGGGGCTTCAGTGGGGCAGAGATGGGATGAAGACATTGGGTGTTTTTCTAGGCTCTGATGTCTTTCAGAAAAAGAACTGGGAGGGTGTAGTGGAGAAAGTGTGTGCCAGACTGTCAAGATGGAAATGGGTGCTATCCCAGTTGTCTTATAGGGGAAGGGTACTGGTAATTAATAATCTTGCTGCCTCTACCCTGTGGCACAGACTAATGATTTTGCAGCCACCAAAGGGTCTGATACAAGAGCTTCAGAGGACCCTTGTCAATTTCTTCTGGTCTGGACAACACTGGATCAAAGCTGCAGCCCTGTACCTGCCACTGCACGAGGGGGGACAAGGCCTGGTGGACATTTCCTCTAGGATCATGGCTTTCCGGCTTCAAGCAGCCCAGAGACTGTTGTACAGTGACGGTTCTAGCTGGGTCGACACAGCCTACGCATTGATGAGGAGAGCGGGCTGTTTGGGCTTAGACAAGCACCTTTTCCTCTTAAAGCTGGAGGGGGGTGAGTTGAATGGCCTGACTCCATTTTTTGAGTCTGTTATGCAGGCTTGGAGGGTTCTTGACAAGTCCCGTAAGGCCGGCACGCTACCAGGGATGTGGCTTTTTGAAGAGCCTCTTTTTTATAACACTGCCATCCAGTCCAGTGCTCTGGGTTCAGCCAGCCTGCGTTCATGCCTGTTAGGTGTCGGGTGCATCAAGCTGGGTCATCTGATGCAGAGCAGGAGCAGATCGTTGGAGGAGCTGGGAGAAAGAGCGGCGGGGATCCGATCATCTCGCCTACTGAGGAAGGTCGTCGCTGAGGTCTGTGACTCCTTGCCAGTTCTTCATCGTCAGTATGTGACTGACACTTCCAATTCTGATCGGTGGAAGGAGGGTCTGGATTATGTGTTCCCTGCACTGATTGTTAGTGCTGCGGTGGGGGCATTTGAGGAGGACGTGGGGATGCTGCTTTCCTTCGATACCCCGGAGCTGGGGGAGTTCAAGGAGGTGGGAAAGAAGGCCATGTACAGAATATGTGTAAAGGTGTCCCATGCCTCTTCCCTGGAAGGGGTAAAATCGACGAGGTGGGCGGGTGTGCTTGGTCCAGGTGCTTCCCCAAAAGGCTGTTGGGGATCATTATACAAACTGCCGATTGATAAGAGGACGGCTGACCTCCAATGGAGGATAATACATGGAGCTATAGCCACCAACATGCATCTGGTACACCTGGACCCTACTGTTGGGGAAGGGTGTCCATTCTGTGCAGAGTCTGAAACTCTGGCACACCTGTTTTTACTGTGTCCCAGGTTGGTCGGGATGATTGACCTGATCACTGACTGGTTCTCAACGTTGGGAGAGGTTTTCTCTTCCCAACTGTATGTATTTGGGCCAAAGTACAGGTTCAGTCAAAAGGGTGTCGTTGTGTTGCTTAATTTTGTGTTAGGGGCAGCAAAATTAGCGATATGGAAGACCCGAAAGAACAGTATTCGGGGACAAGGGTCTGTGGATGTGGTGGGAATGCTGGAGGGAATGGTGGCAGCGAGACTAAGGGTTGAGTTTGCCTATTATAAACTTGTCAACAATATTGATCTGTTTTTGAGTATATGGGGTATTCAGAGGCTGTTGTGTTTAGTTACTGTGGAGGAGGAGTTGGAGTTGTGTTTTTAATTGATGTGTAACTGTGGTTTTGTATGAGTATTTATTGTGTGGTGGGCTCCCAGACCCAATAAAGATGATTTAAAACTCTCTCTCTCTCTCTCTCTCTCTCTCTCTCTCTCTCTCTCTCTCTCTCGCTCGCTCGCTCGCTCGCTCTCTCTCTCTCTCTCTCTCTCTCTCTCTCTCTCTCTCTCTCTCTCTCTCTCTCTCTCTCTCTCTCTCTCTCTCTCTCTCTCTCTCTCTCTCTCTCTCTCTCTCTCTCTCTCTCTCTCTCTCTCTCTCTCTCTCTCTCTCTCTCTCTCTCTCTCTCTCTCTCTCTCTCTCTCTCTCTCTCTCTCTCTCTCTCTCTCTCTCTCTCTCTCTCTCTCTCTCTCTCTCTCTCTCTCTCTCTCTCTCTCTCTCTCTCTCTCTCTCTCTCTCTCTCTCTCTCTCCAGGGAAACAACTGAACAGTAAATCTGAACATTAAACAGCTCTGAAAGTTGCTCAGTCCCTCTCCAGGGCTCTGGTCAGGCGGCTGCCTAATGCTAAACCTAGAATAAATTCAAGGGCTTTATTGACAGGGGAAACATATGTTAACATTGCCAAAGCAAGTGAGGTAGATAATATACAAAAGTGAAGTAAACAATAAAAATGTACAGTAAACATTTAACATACAGAAGTTTCAAAAGAATAAACACATTACAAATGTCGTATTATGTATATATACAGTCGTGGCCAAAAGTTTTGAGAATGACACAAATATACATTTTCACAAAGTTTGCTGCTTCAGTGTCTTTAGATTTTTAGTCAGATGTTACTATGGAATACTGAAGTATAATTACAAGCATTTCATAAGTGTCAAAGGCTTTTATTGACAATTAAATGAAGTTGATGCAAAGAGTCAATATTTGCATTGTTGACCCTTCTTTTTCAAGACCTCTGCAATCCGCCCTGGCATGCTGGCAATTAACTTCTGGGCCACATCCTGTCTGATGGCAGCCCATTCTTGCAGAATTTGTGTGGTTTTGTTTGTCCACCCGCCTCTTGAGGATTGACCACAAGTTCTCAATGGGATTAACTTCTACTTGGTCACCATCCCGGATCCGGGAGCATCCTCATCAGTAAAAAAGCTGACTAGCATAGCCTAACATAGTGCCACAAGTAAATACTAGCATATAAATATCATGAAATCACAAGTCCAAGACACCAAATGAAAGATACACGTCTTGTGAATCCAGCCATCATTTCCGATTTTAAAATGTTTTACATTTTATTTCTATTAGCTAACCACAATAGCAAAAGACTCAACCGCATATTTTCACCATTTTTTTACCGCATAGGTAGCTATCACAAAACCGACCAAATAGAGATATAATTAGTCACTAACCAAGAAACAACTTCATCAGATGACAGTCTTATAACATGTTATACAATAAATCTATGTTTTGTTCGAAAATGTGTATAAATCATAGTTTTACATTGCAGCTACCATAAAAAATATCACCAAAGCAGCCGGAATAATTACAGAGAGCAACGTGAAATACCTAAATACTCATCATAAAACATTTATGAAAAATACATGGTGTACAGCAAATGAAAGATAAACATCTTGTGAATCCAGCCAATATTTCAGATTTTTTAAGTGTTTTACAGCGCAAACACAATATAGCATTATATTAGCTTACCACAA
The DNA here is from genome assembly GCF_016432855.1 of Salvelinus namaycush. Classification (NCBI taxonomy): domain Eukaryota; kingdom Metazoa; phylum Chordata; class Actinopteri; order Salmoniformes; family Salmonidae; genus Salvelinus; species Salvelinus namaycush. The sequence goes on along the minus strand of NC_052340.1, from coordinate 22,117,918 downwards.
TAGCCAACCACACAAACGCATTTATCAGCAGCAAAATGTAGCAATTGCAAAAACCAGCAAAAGATATTAAATTATTCACTAACCTTGACAAACTTCATCAGATGACAGTCCTATAACAGCATGTTACACACTACATATATGTTTTGTTCGAAAATGTGCATATTTAGAGCTACAAATCCTGGTTTTACAATGTGAATACGTAGCCAAACTGCACAAAATTCTCCGGAGATATTTTGGACAGTCACCTAATCTAATCAAAGAACTCATCATAAACTTTACTAAAAAATACATGTTGTACAGCAAATGAAAGATACACTAGTTCTTAATGCAATCGCCGTGTTAGATTTTTAAAAATAACTTTAGTACAACATACAGCTTACGTTATAGCGAGACAGCTCCTGCAATGAGGGCGGAAAATAGAACTAAACATTTTCCACAGAAAAACGAAATAACATCATAAATGGTTCCTACTTTTGCTGAGCATCCATCAGAATCTTGTACAAGGAGTCCTTTGTCCAGAATAAATCGTTGTTTGGTTTTAGAATGTCCTCTTCTCCTGTCGAATTAGCAACCATAGCTAGCCAAGTGGCGCGAAGATGTCCATCTTCACCAAACGCAGAGAACGGAAAACGCCAAAACTCCCGATAAACGTTCAATAATCTGATAAAACTATATTGAAAAAACATACTTTACGATGATATTATCACATGTATCAAATAAAATCAAAGCCGGAGTTATTAGACGTCTATACCGAACGCTTTTCAGAAGCCAATGCTGATATCCTTCCCGCGCCTTGCTAGACAAAGGAAATTGGGGTCACGTCATTCCAAGAGCTCTTGTTCGACCTCAGATCAAGCTAGACACCCCATTCCACCTTCCACTGCCTGGTGACATCTAGTGGAAGGCGTATAAAGTGCATGTATATCCATAGATTTCAAGCAATTGAATAGGAAAGCCCTGGAACAGAGCCTCGATTTCAGATTTTTCACTTCCTATCAGGAAGTTTGCTGCAAAATGAATTCTGTTTTACTCACAGATATAATTCAAACGGTTTTAGAAACTTGAGAGTGTTTTCTATCCAATAGTAATAATAATATGCATATTGTACGAGCTAGAATAGAGTACGAGGCAGTTTAATTTGGGCACGATTTTTTACAAAGTGAAAACAGCGCCCCCCTTATTGAGAAAAGGTTTTTAAGGTCTGGGGAGTTTCCTGGCCATGGACCCAAAATATCGATGTTTTGTTCCCCGAGCCACTTAGTTATCACTTTTGCCTTATGGCAAGGTGCTCCGTCATACTGGAAAAGGCATTGTTCATCATCAAACTGTTCCTGGATGGTTGGGAGAAGTTGCTCTCGGAGGATGTGTTGGTACCATTCTTTATTCATGGCTGTGTTCTTAGGTAAAATTATGAGTGAGCCCACTCCCTTGGCTGAGAAGCAACCCCACACATGAATTGTCTCAGGATGCTTTACTGTTGGCATGACACAGGACTGATGGTAGCGCTCACCTCGTCTTCTCCGGACAAGCTTTTTTCCGGATTCCCCAAACAATCGGAAAGGGGATTCATCAGAGGATGTGACCTTTCCTCATTCCTCGGCAGTCCAATCCCTGTACCTTTTGCAGAATATCAGTCTGTCCCTGATGTTTTTCCTGGAGAGAAGTGGCTTCTTTGCTGCACTTCTTGACACCAGGCCATCCTCCAAAAGTCTTCGCCTCACTGTGCGTGCAGATGCACTCACACCTGCCTGCTGCCATTCCTGAGCAAGCTCTGTACTGGTGGTGCCCTGATCCCGCAGCTGAATCAACTTTAGGAGACGGTCCTGGCGCTTGCTGGACTTTCTTGGGCGCCCTGAAGCCTTCTTCACAACAAGTTGTTGATGATCTTGATGATCCGATAAATGGTTGATTTAGGTGCAATCTTTTTTACGACTTCCGCCGAAGTCGGTCCCTCTCCTTGTTCGGGCGGCGTTCGGCGGTCGACGTCACCGGCTTTCTAGCTACTGCCGATCCACTTTTCATTTTCCATTTGTTTTGTCTTTGTTTCACACACCTGTTGTCAATCCCACAATCACTTGTTCATTATTTAACCCTCTGTTCCCCACATGGTTTTTGTGAGTGATTTTTATTGTATATTTTGGTCCGTCTGTGTGTGCTAAAGATGTTTCTTTGTATATTGGCCTTTTTTGAGTAAAGCACATTTTTTACTCGTATCTGCTGTCCTGCGCCTGACTCTCTCACCAGCTACACACAGGACTGTTTACAATCGTACTGGCAGCAATATCATTGCCTGTGAAGCCCTTTTTGTGCAAAGCAATGATGACTCACGTGTTTCCTTGCAGGTAACCATGTTTGACAGAGGAAAAACAATGATTCCAAGCACCATCCTCCTTTTGAAGCTTCCAGTCTGTTATTCGAACTCAATCAGCATGACAGAGTGATCTCCAGCCTTGTCTTCGTCAACACTCACACCTATGTTAACGAGAGAATCACTGACATGATGTCAGCTGGTCCTTTTGTGGCAGGGCTGAAATGCAGTGGAAATATTTTATTGGGATTCAGTTCATTTGCATGACAAAGAGGGACTTGCAATTAATTGATCAATCTTCATAACATTCTGGAGTATATGCAAATTGCCATCATACAAACTGAGGCAGCAGACTTTGTGAAAATTAATATTTGTGTCATTCTCAAAACTTTAGGCCATGACTGTACAGTGTTGTAACGATGTACAAAGGGTTAATGTACAAAAGGGAAAATAAATAAGCATAAATATGGGTTGTATTTACAATGGTGTTTGTTCTTCACTGGTTGACCTTTTCTTGTGGCAACAGGTCACAAATCTTGCTGCGGGGATGGCACACTGTGGTATTTCACCCAGTAGATATGGGAGTTTATCAAAATCGGGTTTAGTTTCAAATTCTTTGTGAATCTGTGTAATCTGAGGGAAATATGTGTCTCTAATATGGTCATACATTGGGCAGGAGGTTAGGAAGTGCAGCTCAGTTTCCACCTCATTTTGTGGGCAGTGTGCACATAGCCTGTCTTCTCTTGAGAGCCATGTCTGCCTACGGCGGCCTTTCTCAATAGCAAGGCTATGCTCACTGAGTCTGTACATAGTCAAAGCTTTCCTTAAGTTTGGGTCAGTCACAGTGGTCAGGTATTCTGCCACTGTGTACTCTCGGTTTAGGGACAAATATCATTCTAGTTTGCTCTGTTTTTGTTAATTCTTTCCAATGTGTCAAGTATTTATCTTTTAGTTTTCTCATGATTTGGTTGGATCTAATTGTGTTGCTGTCCTGTGGCGTCTGTTAGTGTTTGTGAACAGAGCCCCAGGACCAGCTTGCTTAGGGGACTCTTCTCCAGGTTCATCTCTCTGTAGGTGATGGCTTTGTTATGGAAGGTTTGGGAAACGCTTCCTTTTAGGTGGTTTTAGAATTTAATGGCTCTTTTCTGGATTTTGATAATTACCGGGTATCGGCCTTATTCTGCTCTGCATGTATTATTTGGTGTTCTACGTTGTACACGGAGGATATTTTTGCAGAATTCTGCATGCAGAGTCTCAATTTGGTGTTTGTCCCATTTTGTGAATTGTTAGTTGTTGAGCGTACCCCAGACCTCACAACCATAAAGGGCAATGGGTTCTATAACTGATTCAAGTATTTTTAGCCAGATCCTAATTGGTATGTTGAATTTTATGTTCCTTTTGATGGCATGGAATGCCCTTCTTGCCTTGTCTCTCAGATCGTTCACAGCTTTGTGGAAGTTACCTGTGGCGCTGATGTTTAGGCCAAGGTATGTATAGTTTTTTGTGTGCTTTAGGGCGACGGTGTCTAGATGGAATTTGTATTTGTGGTCCTGGCGACTGGACCTTTTAAGGAACACCATTATTTTCGTCTTACTGAGATTAACTGTCAGGACCCAGGTCTGGCAGAATCTGTGCAGAATATCTAGGTGCTGCTGTAGGCCCTCCTTGGTTGGTGACAGAAGCACCAGATCATCAGCAAACAGTAGACCTTTCACTTCTAGTAGGGTGAGGTCGGGTGCTGCAGACTTTTCTAGTGCCCTCGCCAATTCATTGATATATATGTTGAAGAGTGTGGGGCTTATGCTGCATCCCTGTCTCACCCCTACATCTCTCTCTCTCTCTCTCTCTCTCTCTCGCTCTCTCACTCTGTCTCTCTCTCTCTCTCTCTCTCTCTCTCTCTCTCTCTCTCTCTCTCTCACTCTGTCTCTCTCTCTCTGTCTCTCTCTCTCTGTCTCTCTCTCTGTCTCTCAATTCTAATTCAATTTCAATTCAATTTGAGGGCTTTATTGGCATGGAAAACATATGTTTAAATTGCCAAAGCAAGTGAAATGGATAATAAACAAAAGTGAAATAAACAATAAAAAATTAACAGTAAACATTACTCACAAACGTTCCAAAAGAATAAAGACATTTAAAATGTCATATTATGTATATATACAGCATTGTAACGATGCACAAATAGTTAAAGTAGAAAAGGGAAAACAAATGAACATAAATATAGGTTGTATTTACAATGGTGTTTGTAAATACATGCGTCTCTCTCTTTAACACACCCTCTCTTACACACTGCTATTACTAAATCACAGATTGTATCAGACTTTGTGAGTCAGGCAGGCAGACACACACACACACACACACACACACACACACACACACACACACACACACACACACACACACACACACACACACACACACACACACACACACACACACACACACACACACACACACACACACACACACTGAGGCTCTCTGACATGTCTGTGTCATTCATCCTGTTCTCATCTGTTTCCTGATCTAAACTCTCTCCAGTCCCCCTGTTCTAATCTGTTTCCTGATCTAAACTCTCTCCAGTCCTCCTGTTCTCATCTGTTTCCTGATCTAAACTCTCTCCAGTCCTCCCGTTCTCATCTGTTTCCTGATCTAAACTCTCTCCAGTCCTCCTGTCCTCATCTGTTTCCTGATCTAAACTCTCTCCAGTCCTCCTGTCCTCATCTGTTTCCTGATCTAAACTCTCTCCAGTCCTCCCATTCTCATCTGTTTCCTGATCTAAACTCACTCCAGTCCTCCTGTTCTCATCTGTTTCCTGATCTAAACTCTCTCCAGTCCTCCTGTTCTCATCTGTTTCCTGATCTAAACTCTCTCCAGTCCTCCTGTCCTCATCTGTTTCCTGATCTAAACTCTCTCCAGTCCTCCTGTCCTCATCTGTTTCCTGATCTAACTCTCTCCAGTCCTCCTGTTCTCATCTGTTTCCTGATCTAAACTCTCTCCAGTCCTGCTGTCAATCACCCAGCCCCCCCACTGGGCTCCACACGTCCCAACAAACCACACTGCCTTTGGCCCACTGCCACCACTGGCTTCTTTTATAGGCCGGACCCCTGGTGTCTGCTGTGTTCAGCCTGCTGAGAGAGAGAGAGAGAGAGAGAGAGAGAGAGAGAGAGAGAGAGAGAGAGAGAGAAAGAGGGGAAGAGAGAGAGAGAAATAGCACACGAGGGAGAGAGAAAGAGCGCAAGAGAGAAAGAGGGAGAGAAAGAGAAGAAGCGATTGAGCTCTACTCAAAGTGACAGCGAGCACAGTGGGTCTACACAACCACAACATGTGTGTTGATCAGAACAGCCTGTAAGTCATGAACAGTGTGTTTGAGTTCAGAGCTGCCCTCAGAGCTCTCAGCTCCTGTGAGTGTGAGAGATGTAAGCTACCTATATATGACTCATCGGGCCTGTGTGTGTGAGTGTGAGTGTGTGTGAGTGTGTTTGTGTGTAGGAGTCTCGCTACTGTGAAAGTCCCTTACGTTATATAAACATGAAGAACGGAAGACTCTCTCTTTCTCGGTCTCCCTCTCGCTTTCTCTTTCTTCCCGTCTTTCTTCATCTCTCTTTCATGTTTGTAATTCTTTTTATTTTACCCTTATTTTACCAAGTATGTTGACTGAGAACACATTCTCATTTATAGCAACAACCTGGGGAATAGTTACAGGGGAGAGGAAGGGTGATGAATGAGCCAATTGGAAGCTGGGAATGATTAGGTGGTCATGATGGTGTGAGGGCCAGATTGGGAATGTCCACATGGTGACTGAAGGTTAAACATAATAGGAGTTTAGACTGTAGTAGATGCATGAGGGAGAGGTGAGGAGGGAGAGGTGAGGAGGGAGAGAAGGACAGGGGGGCAGGAGTAGGGGAGGTTGGAGGGAAGGGGAGATCAGGGGTACCAGTTGCAGGGAGGGGCAAAGCATAGATAGGAGGTTTGGCTTCAAGGAGATAAACAAAAAGTTCAATTATTTCCAAAGATTTAGATTAGAGGGAGGGGTGCTTCCTTTATTTTGGGCCCCACGCCTGTTAAAAGGACGCTCTCTGAGAGAGTCTGTGACTCTGTGCTTCTTCCTGGTCTGTGTCAGTGTTCTGGTGTATTCTGGTCTGTTTCAGTGTTCTGGGTCCGGGTGGGCATCTACCATCGGGGGCGGCTCCGGTGCGGGGCGAAGTACCCACTCCGCTCGCGGATACCTCGTCTTCAATGGCGGCTCTGGTGCGGGGATCGTCGCCGGGTGCTCCGGACCGTGGATCGACGGCGGAGGCTCCGGACCGTGGATCGTCACCAGAGGCTCCGGACCGTGGATTGTCGCCGGAGGAACCGGACCATGGGTCGTCGCTGGGGACTCCGGACCGTAGATCATCGCCGGGGACTCCGGACCGTGGTTCGTCGCTGGAGGCTCCCGACTGGGAACCCTCGCAAGAGGCTCTGGACTGAGAACCCCCACTGGAGGCTCTGGACCGCAGACCGTCGCTGGAGGGTCTGGACCGCAGACTGTCGCTGGAGGCTCTGGACCGCAGACTGTCGCTGGAGGCTCTGGACCGCAGACTTCGCTGGAGGCTCTGGACCGCAGACTGTCGCTGGAGGCTCCCGACCGCAGACTGTCGCTGGAGGCTCTGGACCGCAGACCGCCGCTGGAGGTTCCGGACCGTGGACCGTCTCCGTGGACCGTCTCAGGAGGTTCTGGACTGTGGACCGTCTCAGGAGGTTCCGGACTGTGGACCGTCTCAGGAGGTTCCGGACTGTGGACCGTCTCAGGAGGTTTCCGGACTGTGGACCATCATAGGAGGTTCCAGACTGTGGACCGTCGCCGGAAGCTCTGGACTGTGGACCGTCGCCGGAAGCTCTGGACTGGGAACCGTCGCCGGAAGCACTGGACTGGGAACCGTCGCCGGAAACTCCGGACTGGGAACTGTCGCCGGAAGCTCCGGACTGGGAACTGTCGCCGGAAGCTCCGGACTGGGAACTGTCGCCGGAAGCTCCGGACTGGGAACTGTCGCCGGAAGCTCTGGACTGGGAACTGTCGCCGGAAGCTCTGGACTGGGAACTGTCGCCGGAAGCTCTGGACTGGGAACTGTCGCCGGAAGCTCTGGACTGGGAACTGTCGCCGGAAGCTTGGTGCGTGGGGCCGGCATTGGTGGTACCGGGCTGGTGACACGCACCTCAGGACGAGCGCGAGGAGCAGGCACAGGACGTACTGGACTGAGGAGGCGCACTGGAGGCCTGATGCGTGGGGCCGGGAACAGGTGGCACCGGGCTGGTGACACGCACCTCAGGGCGAGTGCGGGGAGGAGGCACAGGACGTACTGGACTGTGGAGGCACACTGGAGACCAGGCGCGCTGAGCCGGCACAACCCGTCCTGGACAGATACCCACTTTAGCACGACAAGTGCGAGGAGTTGGCACAGAACGCACCGGGCTGTGAATGCGCACTGGAGACACAGTGCGTATCACCGCAAAACATGGTGCCTGACCGGTCACACGCTCCCCACGGTGAGTACGGGGAGTTGGCTCTGGTTCACTCCCCTCAACTTTCGCCGCCCACTCCTCGCTCAATCTGTCCCAATATTCAATCTGTCTCACCCCTCAGCGTCACCGACCACTCCGTGTGCCCCCCCCAAAAAACAATTGGGCTGTCTCTCGGGCTTCCGTCGTGGCCGCGAAACCCGGTGTTGTCGTTGTTGTTCCCTCGCTGCCTCCACCTGCTTCCATGGCAGGCTTGTCTCCTGCCATAATCTCGTCCCACGTCCAGGATGTCCTCCACTCCTGGCTTTCCTCCTGGGCACGCTGCTTGGTCCGTTGTTGGTGGGATCTTCTGTCACGATCGTCATAATAACTGGACCAAAGCCCAGCGTGATCTGGGTTCCACATATTTTATTATTATGGGAAACTCAAAGCAAAACAAAATAATAAACGAACAAACAAAACGTGAAGAAAATGCAGTGCTCACAGGCACTACACAAAAACAAGATCCCACAAAGCACAAAGGGCTGCCTAAATATGATCCCCATTCAGAGACAACGATAAACAGCTGCCTCTGATTGGGAACCATACCAGGCCAACATAGAAATATAATTACCTAGATGACCCACCCTAGTCACACCCCGACCTAACCAACATAGAGAATAAAAAGCTCTCTATGGCCAGGGCGTGACAGATACAGTCACAGGCTGACATGCATGTTACTAACATTTCCCTCCGTGTACATCTAAGTGCAATACGTGCTACTTTGTTCTGGACCAACTTACCTACTGTCTGTCCTTCTTTGCCGCACATGACCACACAGCTGGGCCTACCCACTAGGGAGCCAGGCAAAGCCAATGAGAATGAGTTTTTTCCCCACAAAAGGTCTTTATTACAGACATAAATACTCTTCAGCTGGACACCAGCACACTGGACACCAGCATTCCCAGTGTGCTGGTGTCCATGGTCCTATAGTCCCAGTGGTAACTAGATGAGTGGGTGGTGTGCTGGTGTCCATGGTCCTATAGTCCCAGTGGTAACTAGATGAGTGTGTGCTGTGCTGGTGTCCATGGCCCTAAAGTCCCAGTTGTAACTAGATGAGTGTGTGGTGTGCTGGTGTCCATGTCCTAAAGTCCCAGTGGTAACTAGATGAGTCCGTGGTGTGCTGGTGTCCATAGTCTTAAAGTCCCAGTGGTAACTAGATGAGTCCGTGTTGTGCTGGTGTCCATGTCCTAAAGTCCCAGTGGTAACTAGATGAGTCCGTGGTGTGCTGGTGTCCATGGTCTTAAAGTCCCAGTAGTAACTAGATGAGTCTGTGGTGTGCTGGTGTCCATGGTCTTAAAGTCCCAGTGGTAACTAGATGAGTCTGTGGTGTGCTGGTGTCCATGGTCTTAAAGTCCCAGTAGTAACTAGATGAGTCCGTGGTGTGCTGGTGTCCATGGTCCTAAAGTCCCAGTAGTAAATAGATGAGTCCGTGGTGTGCTGGTGTCCATGGTCTTAAAGTCCCAGTGGTAACTAGATGAGTCTGTGGTGTGCTGGTGTCCATGGTCTTAAAGTCCCAGTAGTAACTAGATGAGTCCGTGGTGTGCTGGTGTCCATGGTCCTAAAGTCCCAGTAGTAAATAGATGAGTCCGTGGTGTGCTGGTGTCCATAGTCTTAAAGTCCCAGTAGTAAATAGATGAGTCCTTGGTGTGCTGGTGTCCATAGTCTTAAAGTCCCAGTAGTAAATAGATGAGTCCTTGGTGTGCTGGTGTCCATAGTCTTAAAGTCCCAGTAGTAAATAGATGAGTCCGTGGTGTGCTGGTGTCCATAGTCTTAAAGTCCCAGTAGTAAATAGATGAGTCATTGGTGTGCTGGTGTCCATAGTATTAAAGTCCCAGTAGTAAATAGATGAGTCCGTGGTGTGCTGGTGTCCATGGTCTTAAAGTCCCAGTAGTAAATAGATGAGTCCGTGGTGTGCTGGTGTCCATAGTCTTAAAGTCCCAGTAGTAAATAGATGAGTCCGTGGTGTGCTGGTGTCCATAGTCTTAAAGTCCCAGTAGTAAATAGATGAGTCATTGGTGTGCTGGTGTCCATAGTATTAAAGTCCCAGTAGTAAATAGATGAGTCCGTGGTGTGCTGGTGTCCATAGTCTTAAAGTCCCAGTAGTAAATAGATGAGTCCGTGGTGTGCTGGTGTCCATAGTCTTAAACTCCCAGTAGTAACTCGATGAGTCCGTGGTGTGCTGGTGTCCATAGTCTTTAAAGTCCCAGTAGTAACTCGATGAGTCTGTGGTGTGCTGGTGTCCATAGTCTTAAAGTCCCAGTGGTAACTAGATGAGTCCGTGGTGTGCTGGTGTCCATAGTCTTAAAGTCCCAGTGGTAACTAGATGAGTCCGTGATGTGCTGGTGTCCATAGTCCTATGGGAGCTCTGTTTGATGTATTGATATATGACTGGCAGCTCAGAATGATTAGACTGCCTGCTGTCATTGGGTCAAAGTGATGTCTAACCTTTAGGGTGTGTCTTTTCCTGGCCACGCACACCGCATCTGTGTGTGTGTGTGTGTGTGTGTGTGTACCGTACATGTATACTTGTTATGACAGTAAATGTAAAAGTCTTAAGCAGTGTTATTAATAAACAGGGACTCTTATTAACAACTCAGGTTTCCAGCATCACACACAGCAGACATAGAACCTACACTCGTGACTGTAGCTCGGTCCCAAAGGGTTTGTCTGAGAATCTCTGATCGGAATTGAAGCCTCTCAGTGGTATTCCCATCTGAGTATTCTTCACCACAGCCCCACCCACCCTCCACCCCCACCCCACCTCTGCTCAGCTGTGTGTATGCCCTCCTCCCACTTCTCAGTGGAAAGGTCAAAGGTTAGAAGCCAAAGTGGTGATAAATACTTCCAGGTCATCTCTTGCTCCAAGGGTCAGAGTTGTCCTATAGGAACCGTAACATACCTTCCTAAAATGGCTGAAACAATCATTCAGTTCAAACATTGTCAGTTCAGTTCACCCAGCTCTCATATGCTGGGTGTTGTTGTGATTGTGAAATGCATGGATCTATTTTTAGAGGAATAGAGAACCTTGCCTGCTGCTGATCAGATTTCAGCTCTGCTCTCCTGAATCGATCTCTTGTCCTACGTGCTTTGTGCTTTGGCTCTCTCAGCCCTAAACTCATTTAGTTGACATTCTGAAGTGGAATAATCTCATTAGGCTGTTGTTTGGTGTTGGCCACAGTAGACTGGAGCAGAGGTTTCCTCTCTGTAAAGGAACACAGACAGTAAGTTGTGCCAGCTCAGTGGTCTGTAGACGTGTGTAAAATGGAGCGATTATTCAAGGGCTCCACCATCATTATATCGGCTTCCTTCTGACTCTTCCTGCGCGTGTGTGTGTCTGCAGAAACAGGCCAAACTGGTTAATTTACTAGTGTTTCTAGAATAATCTGGTGTGTGTCTACCAGGAGGATGAGTGGAGGCACTCTGTTTCAATTTAATTTCTTTGGGTTAGACCAGAGAGAGAGAGAGAGAGAGAGAGAGAGAGAGAGAGAGAGAGAGAGAGAGAGAGAGAGAGAGAGAGAGAGAGAGAGAGAGAGAGAGAGAGAGAGAGAGAGAGAGAGAGAGAGAGAGAGAGAGAGAGAGAGAGAGAGAGAGAGAGAGAGAGAGAGAGAGAGAGAGAGAGAGAGAGAGAGAGAGAGAGAGAGAGAGAGAGAGAGAGAGAGAGAGAGAGAGAGAGAGAGAGAGAGAGAGAGAGAGAGAGAGAGAGAGAGAGAGAGAGAGAGAGAGAGAGAGAGAGAGAGAGAGAGAGAGAGAGAGAGAGAGAGAGAGAGAGAGAGAGAGAGAGAGAGAGAGAGAGAGACTGTTACATTCCTGAAGTCTAAGCAGGCTGGAGTGATTCTGCTGTTTAATGTAAACACAGGGGAGGGACCGACTGGCACAATGATTCATGTGAGAGATGGAGGAGGAGGGTAGAGATAGACAGGGATTGAGAGATAGTAGGGAGGGAGAGGAGAGAGGGGGGGTGGGAGGGAGAGAGAGAGAAAGCGAGAGAGAGAGAGAAAGGTAAAGAGATGTGTGGTTTCTCCCTACTGTGCGAGTTAGCTCTGGTCCGTAGGTTTGATTAAAAGGTAAGTGGTGCCAGACCACACCATTCTCTTATCCCAATAAACACTGAAACTGTCTGCTGAATGGAGAGTATCATTTCTCTTTTCCTTTCCTCTCACATCTTCCCCTTATCTCTTCATTCCAGTCAGAGGCAGTCAGACAAGCTGTTTGCAGTAGACACAAAGGTGGAAGAAATGGCATTGAACAACATTGGATCTACAGACTACCCTTTTTCAGCATGTATAAGACAGGTCACAAGTACTACTATAAGGCTCTTCAGTCTGTAGAGTGGGTGAGTATAAATCTGTGGTGAGGCTGACATCTGCTGGTTAACACTGATACTGCAATTTGGTGTTATAATTACACCATACTATAACATGGCTGGGCAACTGATGAGGGTGGGGGCCACAACAAAAACTGAACTCATCATTAGGGACCACACTGGCTCGTGGGTCTACATACCCACATCCATACCCACACATGCAGTCAGAGCCGGCCCTAGCCTTTTGGGGGTTCTAAGTTCAATTTATTGGGAAAAGATGCAGATTCAAAACTCAATTTTGAAATGTAACCTCGTGTAGTCTACTATTCTAACTTTAAACAGTCAATTAAGCCCCCGACTGAGTTCCTAACAGAATTGATCCACAGTCCTACAAAAGGTGTTGTCAACAGCTCCACCACTTATTTATAGCAAAGTAGACCATTTTTAATAGCTATTAAAAAGTTGAAAGACATAATTTAACATTAATAACTTATTCATAACTTATATAAAATAATACAAATATTATGTGCCCTCAAGATTACCTTACACGAGAACAACATATTTCATATATTTACATGCAAAAATGTTTTGAAAATAATTCCAAAAAGAATCAAGACACATTGTTACACACGTTCAGCATTCGTCTTCAGCCCACAAACACTGAAAAACCAGCACCTGTAAGTCCTTAAATCTGGAATTCTAGAGGTAAAACTGCCACGTCCATTTGCGATATTACAACAACAAAGGCGTTACTTCAAACAAAGAACACAGTTTTTTTCCCCCTTTGACATCATTTCACGTGCGATAGAAGAACAGCGCATGTATGCTCATCTGCCCCGTTTAAAAAAGAAATGTGGAGTATGTGGGGTGGACTCGGACCTAGTGGGAGAGGCTGGTATTGGATCTGAAATAAGATCTACTACGGACAGACACATTCACTTCCTGTATTCACTTCCTGTATTCACTTCCAGTATTCATCAGTCAGTTGAATACAGTCAATCCCTGATAAGTGTACACTTCTCTAAAGTGCAGTGCATGTCTCTAGTCCTAATACAAACACAATACAAATACAAGATATATTGCCTTGGATACTACATACCCTACATACCCTGGTTTAGTGCACACATTGAGGACAGTCATTGCACTTCTAGTTTTCATTGGTTCTTCTGTGGAACTCAGTCACTTGAACATACTATTTAAATATTTATACAATTGTCAGTCTTCCTCAACACCGTGAAAACACCCCTGAACTCCAGCTTACCATCCAGCGTGTAGAGGAAAGCTAACATAGTTTCCAACAGCAACAAGTCCAGGCAATGGTTAGGTCACCTCAGCAACCCCTTTACCATGTCCCATTAGAAGGCAGTATCCAATGAGTTCAGATTTATAATTATCATATCAAATGATAGAACCTTCCACATTCTGCCTTCCAAATGTTCAAGTTTCTGGGTTCCTTCAGGTCAGCTGTACATTTCTGGGAAACAGAGAAGAAGAAAGAGAGGAGAGGAAGAAAGAGAGGAGAGGAAGAGAGAGAGGAGAAGAAGAAAGAGAGGAGAAGAAGAAAGAGAGGAGAAGAAGAAGGAGAGGAGAGGAAGAAAGAGAGGAGAAGAAGAAAGAGAGGAGAAGAAGAAAGAGAGGAGAAGAAGAAAGAGAGGAGAGGAAGAAAGAGAGGAGAAGAAGAAAGAGAGGAGAAGAAGAAAGAGAGGAGAGGAAGAAAGAGAGGAGAAGAAGAAAGAGAGGAGAAGAAGAAAGAGAGGAGAGGAAGAAAGAGAGGAGAAGAAGAAAGAGAGGAGAAGAAGAAAGAGAGGAGAGGAAGAAAGAGAGGAGAAGAAGAAAGAGAGGAGAAGAAGAAAGAGAGGAGAGGAAGAAAGAGAGGAGAAGAATGAAACAAAACAAAACCATTTTTACTACTTGGTCAGTTGCACAGGTTATCTAAACCAATGTCACGCTTTTGATCTTATCCCACTGGGCACAGACTTCAGTTCAACGTCTAGTTCTGATTTACATTTGGTCGAGTAGTCAACTAATGTGAATTCAAAGTGAAATCAACGTGAATTCAATGTGAAATCAACAAGACAATTCACCATGTCATTGGATTCAGGTTCAAAGTTGGATGAAAAAAAGACAAAATGCCCTTACGTTGATTACTTTTTGCAAATTCAATTAGTTTTCCACGTTGACTCAACGTCATTACATCGATTTTTGGGGGGTTGACACGACATGGAAACAACGTTGACTGATCCAGGTTTTTTCCCAGTGGGATGTATTTATCCTGTGAGTTTGAGTGAAACAGTGAAACAGATACTCACTCATCTGAACTTGCTGCTCCCTTCCCTCCTGGAGAAACAGAAAGATATAGACGGGTTGGTTGTTTAGCAACAAAACTGATGTGTGCGCAACTATGCGTCAAAACAGACAGGGTTGGCTTAGACTGTTGACAACATGTAAACTATATTTAGTCTCTAAATGTTTCTTGAAAAAGAAATACATTTTCACGATGAACACTTGTCTCTCAATACATAGTTACAGTTGTTGGTTAGCTATCTCAAAACAAGACAAGGTATCAACAATAACATACAACGAGCTGAAACGAGCCACCTACGAGTCCCCACATGGCAGCTTCTTGTCATTTTTGCTAGCTAACGGACCTTTCAGAATCATAGCAACACACACCTTCCATGCCACATCGATGCGCATAACGTTGTCCGCCAACCCATCTATATGTTTTGTGAATTTATAGATATTTATATTTTATCCTGCCGGTCCGATTTCCAAGGGACAATACTGTCTGTCTGCTCTATCACAAGTAATGTCATCCTTACCTTGAGTACCTCTGGCTGTGTGAGCCTTCTTTTTCTTGCTGTTAGATACCAGAACCAGGAAACACAGCAGAACAGCAGCGATCACAGAGACAGCAGAGATCACAGAGACAACAGAGATATCAGGAGGCCTGCCTATAGTAGATAAATAAAATATATGTAAGGTTTCAAATTCATTTACTTGACAGAAATGTACAATGTTATACATTGAATGACAGTGATAGAGACACAGTATCTCAGTCCTCACAGACAGTGTGTTCCTGTGAGAGGGCGCCCCCTACAGCACAGCTGAGGTTCAGCCGGAGTCCGGAGGAGCAGTTGACGGATATGGAACTGAAGACAGAGAACAGCATAGAAGCCGGGTCTCTCACTTCACTGCTGTTCACTGCTCCCCAGGTGCTCTGGTTAAGAGGAGGGTTCAGGCTCCACTCAACATCCCTACGAGGGTAACCGTTGTCGGAGGAACATGTCACCAAGCATCTGCCGTTGTCACAGGCCACTGTTACATTGGGGATGCTGTAGTTGGCTGTAGAGGGGGAGAGATGGAAAGGGAGGAGAGCGGAGCGAGAGAAGGAAAGGATTTGATATTTTCTTGGTTTTACTTCCTCTAACTGAAAACACAAAACAAGGGCAAAACAACACAAGCCAGTCTAAGTGATAGCTAATTATAGCTTTCGTTTTGTCTTCTCTTTTTAGTGAATGTATCTATGGTTTGGGCTATTACAAGCACACATCTGACAGAACCAGCTTTTTCCCCCTCATCCAGAAAGCTATGTTCCACATGTGGGAGAATAAAACAAGAAAAATGAATTAAACACAAACATGGTAAGAGAGTTTGAACTGAGGTAATGTTACCTGTCACATTGAGCTGTATGTTCTCCTGGTTGTTCTTGGTTGGGTATCCGATGTGGCATTCGTACAGCCCCTCATCTGACAGCCGTATACTCCACAGCTTCATCGTTCCCTGTGTGTGGTCTACTTGAGTACGGTTTGCATAATCCGGGTGAGGGGATGGTAAGTCCCTCGTCTTATGGTAGCCATTAATGAACTCGTCTGGGTCAGGTCTCTGTATATACAGGTGGATTGGGAGTCTCTGGAGGTCAGAGATACAGGGGAGGGTCACAGCCCCACCCACCTCTCCTATCACCATGGTGACATCTGAGAGAGAAGGGGAAAGAGGTTAGAGGTTAGGGAAGGGTTGGGTTGGGGGAGGGTAGACATTAGGCAGTTCCTTTTTTTCCCCCTCCCTTATCTATCTGACACGTTTGCCCTTTTCTCTCATCTGAAAGTGTCTGGTACATTCCCTTCTACTGAATAGATAACATTATGGTTCAGATGTTATTGCAAATCCACTCTTACAGGGAAATCGTACACAGACACACACATGCAGGTATGCACACACGCACACACACACACACACACACACACACACACACACACACACACACACACACACACACACACACACACACACACACACACACACACACACACACACACACACACACACACACACACACACACACACACACACACACACACACACACCACACACACAGCCAAGTATCTCCAACAGTAAAGCTCTGATCAGATTAAGTGGCAGGTATCATGATGTCATATTCTTTGACAGTTGATTCAATTCTTACCTTTACTTTGAATGAGCGTAACCGATACCAGGTATATGACGACACACCTTCTGTAAACCATAACAACATTACAATCAGCTGAGTACTATTAGGTGAGGTCACTGGCATGGTTACGGGAAGCATTCTTATTTCCTAATAACCTGTTTCCAGAAACACACTCATAAATGTTATTAATATTATCCTTTAATTACAGGCACACATTCCTCCAGCTTTCAGGAATGTACTGTATACCAAGGAAACACAGAGAAAACTGAAATTCCACTGGAGAACCACAGCGCCATTCTCTCTATCAGATACTGTCACCACACCCATGTAAACAAGCTATGAAGAGATCTGACTCTAGATAGTGTGAAATGCACTCTACAAATTAAATATTATTCTTATTAAAAAACGTATCATTGTATCAAAATGAACCAATACAGTTGCATGTAAATCAAGTATGCCAACGATTGCAAATAACCAAGATTTAAAGATACACCTCAGCCACAGTCCCGCCATAATCATGGTCACACGGTGAGTACTACTTACCGAAGCAGCCGACGTGCACACATCCCATAGTCCTGCAGAAAACACAGACACATTAATTCAAACAGCAGCACTCACAACCAATGATCAGGTTTCATATGATCAGATTCATATCATGGTAAATATACACTCAGAAATGACATGAGAGTTTGCTTATTAATCCTCAGCTAATATGGTGAGATACAAAAAGTAATTAAGAAAAATCTTCATTCTATATTTATTATAATAACCAAGTTAAAGAAATTAATGAGAATTGAGAGAAATTCTGTCTCCATGGATACTCTGTTCCCTAATAGTCAGTCAAGAAACCCCTAAGGGAAATCCCAAGACAAGGGAGTTACTTCAGGAAATTCTATTCTACTGTGTGGTAGGCCTAAACGCAGGGCCCAGTTTTTCAAAAGTTATCTATTCCTATTTCAGCTATAGGATAGGATTAAATGCATAGAAATATAATGAATAGAACGGGAGTCCCCATTCAAGTCAATGATTTGTCTATTCTATTCATTCTATTTCTATGCATTTAATCCTAACCAATAGGCGAAATCCATATATATAACTTTTTAAAAACTGGGTCCAGGTGATGAGTTTGATATCTAGACAATCTTGCGGCGCTGTACTAGTGCCTCGTGAGATATTTGTGGTCATGGTTTTTGATTCATCTCAGGGATTGGTAGTTAAGGATAGGAGTTCAGAGTTGTAGGTTTGGTTGATTTAACGTTAATCTGAAGAGAATCAAACAACAATTCCGTTCTTCAATCGTGTGTCTTTTACACATTGTCTTGCAAGGACTTTATTATGCGTTAAATACTTGAGTGTAAAGATCTAAAACGATTGCATCAGTAGAATGTGACAGGCCAGAGGATTGTGCGGGGGCAGACGAAGGGAACTGGCTTGGTTGGACGAAGGGAACTGGCTTGGTTGTCAGATATGTTTCTAATTAATAAGTCAGGGGGAATCCCCAGAAATATACATCTTCATTGTTATGGTATCAGCTTGTAGGATGAGTTTTATGAACACAGGTTACAGTATCAACAGTACAGAAGAACTGTATATTGTTGCAGTATATTAAATATATTGCTATAATGCACACACATGAAAACAATCATACATAAAGAAAACATAAGCATGCACGTGTCTGCATTTGTGTGCATTCCTATTCATTTGTGTGCATTCCTATTCATTTGTGTATGCCTTCATGGTCAACTGAGCATGTAGCAAACAGTAGTTTCACACTGATCGTCATCCTGACACACACGGTTATGTTGCAGCGAGAGTGAGGTTGGTACTAGAAATATGCGGAGTGAGAAGTTTATGTTCATGTTTAATGTGTTACTCAGATAGCGGTCAATAAAAACTGAAATCCATTATGAAATGTTGTAGTTTTATCAAAACATAAAAGATGAAAACTTCAGAGTAATCTGACCATACGTAGGTGAAATCCACTGTGTGAAAATGTTTCACTTTATCCAAGTGATTGACAATGTTTGCAAATAAGCAATTTCAAACATATATAGTGCACTGTCCATGCAGCACGATTTACATATTAAAGCACTTCGACAGAGATGACGATAAACGTTTATTTAAAATATACAATATGACACTACGGATGTTTTACACAGGCAGCCCAATTTTGCCAATAATTGATCTTTTGACCAATCAGATCAGATCTTTTGCCAATAATTCGGCTTTTGACCATTCAGAATATATCAGAATTGAGCTGCCTGTGTAAATGCAGCCAATCAGTTTCTATGGCTCCATAATCTGTTGGCTCCATGTCTCCAGATACTACAGTCAACCCTAAGAGTAGGAGTTACATCTCTACACCTATTGTTTTAGTTAATAACCTGAAACACCAACAACCTCCATTCATTCAAGATATATGATATAGTAGGTAAAACTGAATACCATAATATTACATTATTTAATTAAACTGCTTCACCTTAACCTGCACTGTATTATCTAAGTAAATCTACAACAACAATAGCACATCCACTACAAGCCAGTCTGGAAGAGCTGTAAATATTTGTAACAGTTATAAAGCCTATGAGGGGGAAATAGAGACATTCTTACCACAGTCATGCTTTGCCTTTCTTAACAGCCGTAATGGAGTGTGAAGTCGGAGAGGTTGGCGTGTGATGTGTTCTCAGCACAGACAATCAGCCCCTCTTCCTTCAGCATTCTGGGGGTGTGGCTTTAGCCAGGGAAAGTCCTTTTTGCTTTTCTAGTTGACTAATGTTGCCATTGTAGCATACAGCAGCTTATCAGAATTTGGTCCCTTCTCACAGCAGGGTGTGTTCGTATTGTGTGAGTGGTGAGGGGGTGGGGTTAAGTTAAGACTCTCACTTCCCTATATATACTACTGTTCAAAAGTTTTAGAACACCTACTCATTCAAGGGTTTTTCTTTATTTTTACTATTTTCTACATTGTAGAATAATAGTGAAGACATCAACACTGTGAAATAACACATATGGAATCATGTAGTAACCAAAAAAGTGTTTAGCAAATCAAAATATATTTTATAGTAGCCATCCTTTGCCTTGATGACAGCTTTGCACACTCTTGGCATTCTCTCAACCAGCTTCATGAGGTAGTCACCTGGAATGCATTTCAACTAACAGGTGTGCTTTCTTAAAAGTTAATTTGTGCAATTTATTTCCTTCTTAATGTTTAATTATTTAACCTTTATTTAACTAGGCAAGTCAGTTAAGAACAAATTCTTATTTACAATGACGGCCTACCCCGGCCAAACATGGATGACGCTGGGCCAATTGTGCTGTACCGGTACCTCCTGTATATATTCTCCTCACATTTACTCTGTACCGGTACCTCCTGTAAATAGCCTCCTCACGTTTACTCTGTACCGGTACCCCCTGTATATAGCCTCCTCACATTTACTCTGTACCGGTACTCCCTGTATATAGCCTCCGCACATTTACTCTGTACTGGTACCCCCTGTATATAGCCTCCTCACATTTACTCTGTACCGGTACCTCCTGTATATAGCCTTCTATATACTACTCTGTACCGGTACCTCCTGTATATAGCCTCCTCACATTTACTCTCTACCGGTACCCCTTGTATATAGCCTCCTCACATTTACTCTGTACTGGTACCCCCTGTATATAGCCTCCTCACATTTACTCTGTACCGGTACCTCCTGTATATAGCCTTCTATATACTACTCTGTACCGGTACCTCCTGTATATAGCCTCCTCACATTTACTCTATACCGGTACCTCCTGTATATAGCCTCCGCACATTTACTCTGTACCGGTACCTCCTGTATATAGCCTCCGCACATTTACTCTGTACCGGTACCTCCTGTATATAGCCTCCTCACATTTACTCTGTACCTCCTGTATATAGCCTTCTATATACTACTCTGTACCGGTACCTCCTGTATATCGCCTTCTATATACTACTCTGTACCAGTACCTCCTGTATATAGCCTCGCTACTGTTATTTTTTTTGCTGCTTCTTTATTTATTTTTATTTAAAAAAAAATGTTATTCTGTTTATTTTAGTAAATACTTTCTTAACACTTTTTTTTCTTAAAATGGGATTGTTGGTTAAGGGCTTGTAAGTAAGCATTTCACTGTAAGGTCTACACCTGTTGTATTCGGCGCATGTGACAAATACAATTTGATTTGATTTGGGAGAGAATGTTGTTTGAACAAATGGTGTTGCATACTGATGTATGCCTCAGGGAATGTCCCGGGGTTTCCTGTCCTGATGTCAAAGAGAAACACAGGCGCGGACTAATTATATCCTACTAATATAGGGAAACACTTTTAAAGCCACTTCGATACAGAAGTGACCTTTTCGTAGAAAGTTAGGAGAACTTACGCAGCAGGTTAGGAGAATTAATGCAGCAGGTTAGGAGAATTAACGTAGAAGGTTAGGAGACTAGGGTTAAGGTTAGAAAAAGGGTTAGGGTTAGCAAAAATGCTCTCCTAACCTGCTACGAAAATAACTTTGTATCAAAGTGGCATGAAAAGAGTGTGACCTGCCTAATACACTGTACCCACCCTTATCTGGTATAATCAGTGAAGTGAGTTATTCACTCTGTGTCCTGAAGAAGTGTGATTTACTTGGGGGAATGACTCTTCTGCTTGGTAGATTTTAAGTCATGTCGTTTATCAGTGCTGCTCCAGCGATAAAACATTCTAGATGCTGCATACAGCAACACACTAGCCAGGTGGATACCAACTGCAGTGTCTGCACCCAGGTCTCAGCTGTTCAGCAACACACTAGCCAGGTGGATACCAACTGCAGTGTCTGCACCCAGGTTCTCAGCTGTTCAGCAACACACTAGCCAGGTGGATACCAACTGCAGTGTCTGCACCCAGGTCTCAGCTGTTCAGCAACACACTAGCCAGGTGGATACCAACTGCAGTGTCTGCACCCAGGTTCTCAGCTGTTCAGCAACACACTAGCCAGGTGGATACCAACTGCAGTGTCTGCACCCAGGTCTCAGGTGTTCAGCAACACACTAGCCAGGTGGATACCAACTGCAGTGTCTGCACCCAGGTCTCAGCTGTTCAGCAACACACTAGCCAGGTGGATACCAACTGCAGTGTCTGCACCCAGGTCTCAGCTGTAAGTATACCCACCCAAGTTCTCATACCCCCAAACCACGTACCTAGCTGCTAAAGAACGTGTTAGGATGAGGCTTTCCTCCCCTCCATTCAGGCTACAGATATCAGACGATCAGATCAGACCATGCTGACAGTATGCGGCACGAGGGCTAAACTCAGACACGAACAGAGGTGTGGTAAACCTCAGTACAAACATGGACTGCAGAAACTCCCTACCAACTCATCACACCTATTGCCTCAGCACAGACATACACACGCGCACACATGCACACACACGTTAAAGGAAGTGAGGAGGAGCTCTTACTCCGTGGCTGAGGGATGAGATCATAAAAACCATAAGAATAACTTCAAAAGAAAACAAAGCAGGGGCTTCCGGGTAAGGGTGGCCATCTATTTTTATTGAAAGGGATTCCCTTAATTTCTTACATTTTTTCAAACGAGAAACAGAGCTCTACTGCAGACCTCTCCATATTCATAATGTCATAAGAACTTCCTCTGCAGAAGGCAGACTATACTTTCTTCCTAGTTCCCTCTTTAAAACATAATAAAAAGTAAAATAAACAACTATCTTAGTCCTGACCTGACAGTTTATGAAAGTGATTTGATATTCAATAAAAATGGTCTGAAATTGTCCACGAGCAGGACCATCCACACTACACTAGGCTGTGCTGAACCTCTACAAGGACTCACTATTACAACTATGTCTGCCATTTTAGCCTTGATGTGTTCTTCCCTCATAAAGACTGATTCAAAAATTCTGAAACCTATTCTGATGTGAACCAGCTGGAAATGTTGCACTACTATAAATACACTACTACACTATACAATCCAGAGAGAATTGAAACCCCAAGCTAAACTATGAAAAAGCCATGTGATATGTTCCATTTGCTTTATCTTCTCCAATCACCATCATTATGCCACCCATGTGATTTTTCTCTGGTCTATAATATCACACAGTCAGGGGCTGTTCTCCTTTGTCCCGAATGGGCCCTGCTGCTGGGTGGACCTTCTGATTCTGAATCCTGCCATTTGAGGCTTGCAAAGGGGGTAAGCCGTGCCCTAGGAAACTAAGAAACACCCAAGCATCCTCCTAGCCTACATGCATTCCTGTCTCAGTTACATCATGCCGGCTGGCATACATCAGATAGGTACTTTATAGCATTGACTTGCAAGCAGTGGCTTGTTGCCGGGTCAGTGAGGAAGGACTAGAGATGATGAATGGAGCTTGTTTTTATTTAATTCCATGATGGTGATTTTATTTATTGCTGTTGAACTTTATGAAATTGGAATTCCGTGTAGAGGCCAGATCTACAGAGTTAAATTTTTCCTTCCACTTTGACATTACAGAGTATTTTGTGTAAATTGTAGGATGTTTTTGTTGTTGAATGAAATCAATTTTAACCCCCCTTTGTAACACAACTAAATGTAGAAGAAGTCAAGGGACGTGAATACTTTCTGAAGGTACTGTTCGTCAATCACTCCAGTACACCTGCATATTGTATTAATGGCACTAATGTATTAATGTATATACTGTATACAGTAACTCAGTGATGCCAATTTAGCAATTTTGTTGCTAGATTTAGCAACTTTTCAGACTACCCTGGCAACTTTTTTTTCAAACAGCACCGAGCAACAAATGTAGCTACTTTTAAAAGTGTATTTGGAACTTTTAGCAACTTTTGAAAGGTGACAAACGCTAAAATGCACGCATTTTCCCTCTAATGACACAAAAACGATTTTCTCTGTCACACACTCAGTTACAACACACGTGCCTGGCTGCAAAAGTGCATTGTGAGTGACGTCACCAGCAGGCGCTCAGCTCGTGCACAGGCAAATCATTGTTGGCTAACTGCAGCAGCAGTATGCGTTCGACGAGCCAAACCCAATGGATATAGTTGGTCACCAATGTTTGATCTTGAACAGAACTTACAACATCAGACAACATGTCTCAATCAAAATTGTACAGCCAGAAGTACAGAAAAGAGTGGGAGTCTGTACGTGAACAAATGTCAAACCTATTTTTCGCTGAGATGGCCAGTCAATTTGAGTAACGTTATTGTGTAGTCTACGTAATGATGCAGTTTTACGTTATCACGTAATGACATCACAACGTCATTTAGCAACTTTTAGCAACAAATCAACCTGCCTCTAGGTACTTACCCTGAAAATTAGTTGGTAACACTGAACTGCATTCTGTTTTCATTTCATTTTTTTGTATTTCACGTGTGTTTTTCTTCTTTTAAGCAACATCTCTAGCTTAGGAAAGTAGCTACCCTAAAAGGTTGCCATATTTTTTTGCAGGATGTGTGACAGTATGATTCACTTTGATATTAGCTGCTTTTCCTGCTAGGGACTCCATTACTGTTCTTCTGCATTGTTGGAAAGACCTCATAAAAGCTAGTTTCACTGTACAGTTTTAGACCTGCTGTATGTATCCGGTGTATGTGACAACACTAAAGTTGAAGCCCTTCTCTCTGCCAGTTGCCTACCACCGATAGCTACGGTACTTGAAAAACATTTTACGTAGCCAACCAGTGAGCACTGCAGTTGAGATAGCTAGCTACGTAGCTGCCGTAGTTTCAATGGTAACTACGCCAGCTTCACTCTTGGTGCAGAAACAAGACATCAACTGCAGATTATGCAGAAGTACCCACTCGCCTAAAATTGGGATAGTAATGTTTGTTTTTACGTTGCAGATGTAATTTAGTGCTTTGATGTCCACATTCGGTCTTACAGTCTAAGCGACCTCTTTAACCCGTAAGTACGGCATCTAGCTAGCTAACGTTAAATGAAACCGTTATGAACTTGCTAGCTATAGGTAGCATGATAGCTACGCTAGTTTTTATGGGGGCTCGAGCTACTCTTCGCTCACTTATGTGCTACGCTGACTAGCTACCTACCTAGGTCGTTAGCTTTCCAGGTAGATCGCAAACTCCATAACATGCCAGTTCATATATACCTCAGTGATGCGTTTCGTCTTTACAACTGGCCGTCAGTTTGCTGACGGTACATTATTGGACGTTTATGGACTATGGTTTTTACGATAAATAGCTAGCTTAGCAATGCAGCTAGTTAGTGAGTAACAAGTGGTTTGGCTTGACAGACTTTTGGTTAGCCCAGGTAGGGATGTGTGACATTGTCAGAGTATGACATTAGCTGTTTTTTTCACCAGGGAATCCGAAAACAATCTGTTCACTTGAGCCACAAAACAAGAAGTGAGAGATGCCTCACGGCTCGGATGACGCCCGCAAGCAGTTCGTCCTCACCACGACAGGGAACTACTTCGGCCTAAAGCCGTCTGCATCCCTGGTTGGGTCTGAGGAACTCAACAACTTCTTAGATGATGGGAACGAATTCGTGCTTGCTGTCAACAAACACGAGAATGACCTGTGCCTGTCAAACAAGGTATCCTAGACAAAACAACATATAATATCCAATTAGTAATAATGTTAAACACACACATTGATAAACATACTTCTTTCTCTGTTCATATCTACCAAGATGACAACAGACGTTTTCTTGCTAAACAGGAACTTAGCTACTGACTTTATAATTTTGTTCCTACATAATCGGAATTGACCTAACCCCAAAACAATATCCTATTTTTTTCTGCTTTTTGTTATGGCTGTTTACAGATTGAGGCTGGGTACAGCAGAGAGAAGGTGCTAGTGTTCTTCAAGCTGCGTCCCACAGTGATAACAGAGGAGAACCTGCACCAGAATGTCCTGGTGTCCTCCATGCTAGAGTCTCCTATCAGTACCCTCTACCAGGCCGTGCGACAGGTGTTCGCCCCTATGCTACTCAAGGTGGGATCTGTTGCCTGTGTGATGAACATATATACCTGTGTACTAAAGAGGTAATACCTTTATACCTTGCAGGTGTGTGTTACAGGTGTGTTTATAGATTTTTTATGTATTCCCTTATTCAAGGATGAGCGGTGGAGCTCAGCATTTGACCCTAAGCTTGCGGGCCTGCTAAGTGAGCTGGAGCAGGGGCTAGGCTCTGTGGTCCGCAGGGCTGGAACAGAAGACTCTGGCAAGAGGAGCCACGGGGAAGATGACATCCTGGGTGGGTGCACACTGCTCATCACATGATTCAGAATAGCCTGGATCTGGATCTCTATGAGCTTTAGCAAACCCCTCAGCCTAGGATATATCTACTAGTACATAAAAATGTAACAGGGGAATTACATCTAATGATATCAAGACATAAGAGCAACAACGATCCCCGGTCGTATCATAGTTCAAAGTTTAAAACCTCCTGTTGGTGTGTTCTTCTGTCTGTGCAGGTATCCTGACCCCGGTGGATGAATTCCAGTACTGGGCTGATCTCTCTGAGTCTGGGGACAGGAGCACTGTGAGAGAGAGGGCTGCACACTTCTCTGAGCTCTTCAAGCCCATAGAGAAGGCATGGACTGCATGTCTACTACCATTATATCATGTCCAGTGTGCCAAAGAGTGAAAAAACAGGACTAGACAATCATTTGTGCCAAATGTGATATCCCTCCTAAATAGCATGGGCTAATGTCCCGATCCAATCACAAAGACCAGCAGGCTTCTCATACTGTATATGACTGTCATGAAGTTCTATTGTGTATTGTCCATTTCTATTGTGTATGACGTGTATGATACTGCCACAAATTTCCCCCAAGGGGACAATAAAGGCAGTAAAGGAAAGAGTGTTCTCGACTCAGATTGTCCTCATCAGCCATCTGCTCACTCACCATACCCCAGACTCATCCCAATCAATCATGTCATGGTCACCATCAACCTATGATGGATGAAAGAGTAAGGAAGGAAGGGGAGTGAGTGAGCATGTTGACTGTCTCATCCCTCTGTGTGTATCAGGACTACAGTGGTCTGGATGGTGTCTGTCTGGCTGATGCTGTGGAGCTGGTGGAGGTGAGCAGAGACACACTGGATGACGTGTGGAGGCAGAATGACCATGATCCTTTTCCTGAGACACGCATGCTCAGACTCATGGATGTCATCGGTACGCCACACACACACACAGGCCTACACCCACTGCTCACAGATGACCACGCCTGGAGCTGAAAATGAGCTGTCAGAGAGCTAGCTACTGTATTTATTATGGTGGTGTTGCATTATTTCAGAAGGCCATGGCTTGTGTTTCTGACTGTGTTTATGTGTGTCAGGTGGTGCGCTGGGCAGGTACGTGCAGAAGAAACTGAGTGGTGTGAAACTCTTTTTGGACCCATTCCTGTCTGTGAGGGAGGGCCTGAGAGTCGGCCTGGTCATCTGTGAGCAGTGGGTGTCGGCCTGTGAGCACCTGAGTGGACAGGTGTGGAAGAGATACGCCCCTTACCCCTGGAAGGGAGACAAGCATCGCCCCCAGGCCCTGCACAGCCTGGCTCAGAGACTGGATGAGGTCAGATGCATCAGCTGTCAATCATTCTCAGTGTCATTAACATCATTGTCATAATTGTATATCAGGAAGAATAGGATAGCCCTGCACTCCCTCTTCATGGATCCTTTTGACTAAGTCACTACACCACTTCCTTTTTTCTTATGTGACAGTTTTCCTGATATTCTATCCTGTGGTTACTGATAAAGCTTTACCATATGACTTGTGTGTACTGTGTATTTGACATGTATGACTGTCCGTGACTCATCTTTGACCGCTTCTCTTTCTGAGGAGGTGACGATCCTCACAGTTCTTGACAAACTCTGACCTGTGTGTGTGTGTGGATGTGTGTGTGTCTCAGGTGGTGACGATCCGTACGGTCCATGAGAAGCTGCTTCGTCTGCTGCCTGGAGGAAAACAGCAGGCCTTGGCCTCGGCTCTCGTCTTTGAACCCTTCTCTGGCCTCAACCCATTACATTACAACCCCTATACTGAGGTATATCAACAAACAGTCTGCAGCACCTGACCTCAGCCTATTAGAATCTGAAGTCAAATGTCTTCTGTTTGCTGATGATCTGGTGCTTCTGTCACCAACCAAGGAGGGCCTACAGCAGTACCTACATTTTCTGCACAGATTCTGACAGACCTGGGCCCTGACAGTAAATCTCAGTAGACAAAAATATTGCTGTTCCAAAAAAGGTCCAGTTGCCAGGAACACGAATACAACTTCCATCTAGACACCGTTGCCCTAAAGCACACAAAAAACTATACATACCTCGGCCTAAACATCAGTGCCACAGGTAACTTCCACAAAGCTGTGAACAATCTGAGAGACAAGGCAAGAAGGGCCTTCTATGCCATCAAAAGGAACATAAAATTCGACAAACCAATTAGGATCTGGCTAAAAATACTTGAATCAGTTATAGAACCCATTGCCCTTAATGGTTGTGAGGTCTGGGGTCTGCTCACCAACTAACAATTCACAAATTGAGACTGCATGCAGAATTCTGCAAAAATATAAAACGTAAAACACCAAATAATACATGCAGAGCAGAATTAGGCCGATACCCAGTAATTATCAAAATCCAGAAAAGAGCCATTAAATTCTACAACCACCTAAAAGGAAGCGTTTCCCAAACCTTCCATAACAAAGCCATCACCTACAGAGAGATGAACCTGGAGAAGAGTCCCCTAAGCAAGCTGGTCCTGGGGCTCTGTTCACAAACACTAACAGAGCTCACAGAGCCCCAGGACAGCAACACAATTAGACCCAACCAAATCATGAGAAAACAAAAATATAATTACTTGACGCATTGGAAAGAATTTACAAAAAACAGAGCAAACTAATTATATTTGTCCCTAAACAGAGAGTACACAGTGGCAGAATACCTGACTACTGTGACTGACCCAAACTTAAAGAAAGCTTTGACTATGTACAGACTCAGTGAGCATAGCCTTGCTATTGAGAAAGGCCGCCGAAGGCAGACCTGGCTCTCAAGAGGAGACAGGCTATGTGCACACTGCCCACAAAATGAGGTGGAAACTGAGCTGCACTTCCTAACCTCCTGCCAAATGTATGACCGTATTAGTCACATATTTCCCAGACCCACAAAGAATTAGAGAACAAATCCAATTTTGATCAACTCCCGTATCCATTGGGTGAAATACCACAGTGTGCAAGATTTCTGACCATTTTGCCACAAGAAAAGGGCAACCAGTGAAGAACCAACACCATTGTAAATACAACCTATATTTATGTTTATTTTCCCTTTTGTACTTTAACTATTTGCACATCATTACAACACTGTATATAGACATAATATGACTTGCTTTGGCAATGTGAACATATGAATTGAAAGTGAAATTGAGATTTATTTTGCTGTTCATTTTTGTATTGTTTATTATCTACCTCACCTGCTTTGGCAATGTAAACATATACTTCCCATGCCAATAAAGCCCCTTAAATTGAATTGAGAGAGAGAGAGAGTATGTAAAATGACAGAACTACATATTAGAAGCTTTAATGTTTACGGCGTTACCTGAGCTGGTTGATGTCTCTCTCTCTCTGCTGTAGCCTCTGTGGAGGGCGGCAGTAGCCCAGTTTGAGCGAGCCATCGGCCCAGCAGAGCAGGAGGTGGCAGGCAGACTGAAGGCCTACATCGCAGATGTACAGGACAACCCACAGCAGGTCAGAACATCACTTGTCTAGTTACATGAAGTTGAATTTCATTGTTTTGAAAATGCAGACCTCATTATTAATTAATTGAACTTGTGTATACAGCTGCTGCAGGTGTTTCAGAAGCACAAGGAGCTGATCAGACGACCCAACGTCAGCAAGGAGCTGCAGTCAGAGAGAGAGACTCTGCTGGCCAGACTGCTGGAATACATCAAGGGTCAGTAGGAGTTCAGTACTTCACAGAGACTGTATGTCATAATGTTGTTTGCTATGTCACCCCTCATGCGCTAATCCTGAATTGACCTTTGACCCCTTCCAGTGCTGCGGACAGACTTTGAGGGTCGTTGCCATGGCGCCCCAGGAGAAAAGTCCGGCCCCCTGGCTGGCCGGAATCTCCCTGAGGTCGTCAACAACATTGTATGGGTCCGCCAGCTTCTCCATAAGGTGTGTGTGCAGTTCATCTCTTTCTCTCTCTCTGTGTGTGTGTGTGTGTGTGTGTGTGTGTGTGTGTGTGTGTGTGTGTGTGTGTGTGTGTGTGTGTGTGTGTGAGCACAGTGTGTGTTGATTGATCGGCTGACTGTTTGTACCTGAGGTGGAGGACTCCATCAAGATAGCGCAGGCTCTGCTGTCAGACCTGTCAGGGTTCCGCTCGTTCCTGCGGTTCTGTGACGACCTGCTGGAGGTTCTACGGGCCTACGAACAGGAACAGTTTGATGACTGGTCCAGAGACATCCTCTCTGGCCTCTCTGACCCCAAGTCTGGCATCAGGTCAGTTGAGAACCATACAGCAATTTGTCTGTCTGTCAATCAGTCCATCCATTTTGTATTTATAATGTATAGTAAACCCACTGTTCTCCCTCCCTCCAGTCTTCAGGCCAGTAACCGTGTGATGGAGCTGGACCATATAGATGGGAAGCTGAAGATCCAGTACTCTGACCGTCTGGTGACTCTGCTGAGGGAGGTCAGACAGCTGTCAGCCCTTGGCTTCCCCATCCCAGCCAAGATCCAGCAGGCTGCCAACACCGCAGACAAGTTCTACAGACAGGCCATCATCCTCAAACAGGCAAGGACACACACTCACACACACACACACGCTGTTTTACGCACACACATGGACCCACGTCCTGTATTTTATTTGTGTTGAGATGTGACTCTGTGTTTGTCAATGGCAGGTGGCCCATTTCTACAACACCATCGACCAGCAGATGATCTCCTCTCAGAGGCCCATGATGCTCAGCTATGCCCTGGCCTTTGAGCAGGTCATCAAGGTACTGACTCATCCAAAGGCTTATGGATCTGTTACCACCACCTCCCCAACCGAATGCTTTAAGTTAAACCATTTGAAATATCCTGATCCTCTCCCTTTTCCCGATGCAGCAGAGTCCACGGTCCCAATCCCGGGAGTCTGGCGGGAAGCTGCAGATCACCTGGGATAATCCCAAAGAGCTGGAGGTGTACATTGGAAAACTCCAGTCTGCCGCAGAGAGACTCTCTACTGAGAACCGGAAACTGAGGAAGTGGCACACAGACTTCACTGAGAAGGTGGTGGCCCTGATGACTGTGGACCTGCTGAGGCACCAGCAGCGCTGGAAGGACGGCTTACAGGAGCTACGCACCGGGTTCGCCACACTGGAGGCACAGGTAACCACAGAGAATGGTAGAGAGTAGGGAGTCTGGCTAGAGAGCTGAGATTAGGGTAAGAGTTATAAAGGTCCGTGTTTAGTATTTGGTATTTTATTAGGATCCCCATTAGCTGTTGCAAAAGCAGCAGCTACTCTTCCTGGGGTCCACACAAAACATGAAACATAATACAGAACATTAATAGACAAGAACAGCTCAAGGACAGAACTACATTTAAAAAAATTAAAGGCACACGTAGCCTACATATCAATGCACACAAACTATCGAGGTCAAACTATCGAGGTCAAACTATCGAGGTCAAACTATCTAGGTCAAATAGGGCAGAGGTGCTGTGAGGTGTTGCTTTATCTATCTGTTTTTTGAACCCAGGTTTGCTGTTTATTTGAGTAATATGAGATGGAAGGAAGTTCCATGCAATAAGGGCTCTATATAATACTGTACGTTTTCTTGAATTTGTTCTGGATTTGGGAACTATGAAAAGACCCCTGGTGGCATGTCTGGTGGGATAAGTGTGTGTGTGTAAGTTGACTATGTAAACAATTTGGGATTTCAACACATGATTGTTTCTTGTAAAAATAACAAGTGATGCAGTCAGTCTCTCCTGAACTCTTAGCCAAGAGAGACTGGCATGCATAGTATTTACATCAGCCCTCTGATTACAATGAAGAGCAAGACGTGCCGCTCTGTTCTGGGCCAGCTGCAGCTTAACTAGGTCTTTCCTTGCAGCGCTGGACCACACGACCGGACAGTGATGAGGGTATGTGGGCTTAGCATGTCTGTACTCCTGTCTGCTATTTGATGTTGAGATTGTGTGTTTGGTGATGTAGGGGTTCAGGTCAGGGGAGATGAAGGCCTGGAGACAGCACTGGAACCACCAGCTGTACAAGGCTCTGGAACATCAGTACCAGACTGGACTGGAGGCTCTCAACAAGAACCTGCCTGAGATACACATAGACCTCACTTTCAAGTCAGTGGCTCTCTCTCTCTCTCTGTCTCTCTGTCTATGTCTCTCTGTCTATGTCTCTCTGTCTATGTCCCTGTGTCTCTTTGTCTCTTTGTCTCTGTCTCTTTGTCTCTCTTTGTCTCTCTTTGTCTCTCTTTGTCTCTTTGTCTCTTTGTCTCTTTGTCTCTGTCTCTTTGTCTCTCTTTGTCTCTCTTTGTCTCTGTCTCTTTGTCTCTTTGTCTCTCTTTGTCTCTCTTTGTCTCTCTTTGTCTCTCTTTGTCTCTCTTTGTCTCTGTCTCTTTGTCTCTCTTTGTCTCTCTTTGTCTCTCTTTGTCTCTCTTTGTGTCTCTTTGTCTCTCTTTGTCTCTGTCTCTCTTTGTCTCTCTTTGTCTCTCTTTGTCTCTCTTTGTCTCTGTCTCTCTTTGTCTCTCTTTGTCTCTGTCTCTCTTTGTCTCTCTTTGTCTCTGTCTCTCTTTGTCTCTCTTTGTCTCTCTTTGTGTCTCTTTGTGTCTCTTTGTCTCTCTTTGTCTCTGTCTCTCTTTGTCTCTCTTTGTCTCTGTCTCTCTTTGTCTCTCTTTGTCTCTGTCTCTCTTTGTCTCTCTTTGTCTTTGTCTCTCTTTGTCTCTGTCTCTCTTTGTCTCTCTTTGTCTCTCTTTGTCTCGCTTTGTCTCTCTTTGTCTCGCTTTGTCTCTCTTTGTCTCGCTTTGTCTCTCTTTGTCTCTCTTTGTCTCTCTTTGTCTCTCTTTGTCTCTGTCTCTCTTTGTCTCTCTTTGTCTCTGTCTCTCTTTGTCTCTCTTTGTCTCTGTCTCTCTTTGTCTCTCTTTGTCTCTGTCTCTCTTTGTCTCTCTTTGTCTCTCTTTGTCTCTCTTTGTCTCTCTTTGTCTCTGTCTCTTTGTCTCTGTCTCTGTCTCTTTTTCTCTCTCCTTATCTCTGTCTCTCTCTGTCTTTCTCTCTCTCTGTCTTTCTCTCTGTCTCGGTCTCTGTCTGTCTCTCTTTTTGTCTCTCTCTCCTACGGTAATATAATATACTGCATTGTAAAATAGTAAAACGTATAAGCCCAGCTCTGCTCTGCTGTCGCCCCCATCTGTAGGCAGGGTCGTCTTCAGTTCCGTCCTCCGTTTGAGGAGGTGAGGGCCAAGTACTTCAGAGAGATGAAGCGGTTCATCTCTGTCCCGAACCAGTTCAAAGGAGTCAGCGCCCAGGGGGAGGAGCTCATCTTCAGCGTCATGATTGACAGGAACGCATCAGGCTTCCTCACCATCTTCAGCAAAGCAGAGGACCTCTTCAGCCGGCTGCTGGGCGTGCAGGACACGTTTAAGGTGTGTGTGTGTTAAAGAGTGTTGCTCAGTGGTTGACTCTATTGGAATATCTGTCATTAACTAATGTACCAGGATTCTGTCTTTTAAAAAGAAAACCTCCATTATTTGAATAGATTTGGGGTAATTGTTGTATTTCTGGCATGGTTTTATTTTGACACGGGGTTTAAGTGGTACAGTGGTAGTCTTTTCAGTTTCCTTTTATGCGTCTTGTGGTTTTAGGAGGGAAACCCCCTGTGCCCAAAAGCAAAGCTTTCTTCTGCCTTTTCTACCACTCAGGAAAGTAATGTGGTACACCACAGTTTCTGTCCCCTCCCGGACAGAAACTCAATCAACACGCCCACATGTGGTCCAGATTAGACACAAACATAAACTGACTGAATGGCTTTATGGGATGAAGACCCAAGTCAAGCCAAAGTCCAACCAATCTCCACATGAACCACGTCTATCTGTGTATATAATGTCTGTAATGTCTGTCTGTGTATATAATGTCTGTAATGTCTGTCTGTGTATATAATGTCTGTAATGTCTGTCTGTGTATATAATGTCTGTAATGTCTGTCTGTGTATATAATGTCTGTCTGTTTATATAATGTCTGTAATGTCTGTCTGTGTATATAATGTCTGTAATGTCTGTCTGTATATATAATGTCTGTAATGTCTGTCTGTGTATATAATGTCTGTCTGTTTATATAATGTCTGTAATGTCTGTCTGTGTATATAATGTCTGTAATGTCTGTCTGTATATATAATGTCTGTAATGTCTGTCTGTTTATATAATGTCTATCTGTCTGTAATAATTGTCTGTGTATATAATGTCTGTCTGTATATATAATGTCTGTAATGTTTGTCTGGTTATATAATGTCTTTAATGTCTGTATGTGTATATAATGTCTGTAATGTCTGTTTATATAATGTCTGTAATGTCTGTCGGTGTATATAATGTCTGTAATGTCTGTCTGTGTATGTAATGTCTGTCTGTGAATCCCCTTTCCGATTGTTTGGGGCATCCAGAAAAAAGCTTGTACGGAGAAGACAAGGTGAGCGCTACCATCAGTCCTGTGTCATGCCAACAGTAAAGCATCCTGAGACCATTCATGTTGCTTCTCAGCCAAGG
Organism: Salvelinus namaycush; assembly: GCF_016432855.1. Taxonomy (NCBI): domain Eukaryota; kingdom Metazoa; phylum Chordata; class Actinopteri; order Salmoniformes; family Salmonidae; genus Salvelinus; species Salvelinus namaycush. Next base: position 22,083,624 of record NC_052340.1, on the reverse strand, counting down.
GAGTGGGCTCACTCACAGTTTTGCCTAAGAACACAGCCATGAATAAAGGATGGTAACAACACATCCTTTAAGAGCACCTTCTCCCAACCATCCAGGAACAGTTTGGTGACGAACAATGCCTTTTCCAGCATGATGGAGCACCTTGCCATCAGGCAAAAGTGATAACTAAGTGGCTCGGGGAACTAAACAGCGATATTTTGGGTCCATGGCCAGGAAACTCCCCAGACCTTAATCCCATTGAGAACTTGTGGTCAATCCTCAAGAGACGGGTGGACAAACAAAACCCCAAACATTTTGACAAACTCCAAGCATTGATTATGCAAGAATGGGCTGCCCTCAGTCAGGATGTGGCCCAGAAGTTAATTGACAGCATGCCAGGGTGGATTGCAGAGGTCTTGAAAAAGAAGGGTCAACACTGCAAATATTGACTAATTGCATCAACTTCATGTAATTGTCAATAAAAGCCTTTGACACTTATGAAATGCTTGTAATTATTCTTCAGTATTCCATAGTAACATCTGACAAAAATATCTAAAGACACTGAGGCAGCAGACTTTGTGGACATTAATATTTGTGTCATTCTCAAAACTTTTGGCCACGACTGTAATGTCTGTGTATATAATGTCTGTTATGTCTTTCTGTGTATATAATGTCTGTAAAATCTGTCTGTGTATATACTGTCTGTAATGTCTGTCTGTTTATATGATCTCTGTAATGTCTGTCTGTGTATGTAATGTCTGCAATGACTGCGTGTATGTAATCGTGTATTGTGTATGTAATGTCTTTCTGTTTATATATTGTCTGTAATGTCTTTTTATATAATGTCTATCTGTGTATATAATGTCTGTGTATATAATGTCTGTAATGACTATCTGCGTGTATATAATGTCTGTCTGGTTATATAATGTCTATCTGTGTATATAATGTCTGTAATGTCTATCTGTCTCTAATGTCTGTAATAATTGTCTGGTTATATAATGTCTGTCTGTATATATAATGTCTGTAATGTCTATCTGTGTATATAATGTCTGTCTGTATATATAATGTCTGTAATGTCTATCTGTGTATATAATGTCTGTCTGTATATATAATGTCTTTGTGTATATAATGTCTGTATCTGTGTATGTCTATCTGTGTGTAAAATGTTTGTAATGTCTATCTCTGTGTATAATATTTGTTATGTCTGTCTGTGTATATAATGTCTGTTTGTGTATATAATGTCTATCTGTGTGTATAATGTCTATCTGTGTGTGTAATGTCTATCTGTGTTTGTAATGTCTGTCTGTATATAATGTCTGTAATGTACAGGGAGTTTTCAAAACATTAGGAACACCTTTTTAATATTGAGTTGCACCTCCTTTTGCCCTCAGAACAGCCTCAATTCGTCAGTGTATGGACTCTACAAGGTGTCGATTGTGTTCCACAGGGATGCTGGCCCATGTTGACTCCAATGGCTCCTACAGTTGTGTCAAGTTGTCTGGATGTCCTTTGGGTGGTGGACCATTCTTGATACAACGGGAAATTGTTGAGCTTGAAAAACCCTGCAGCGTTGCAGTTCTTGACACAAACCGGTGTGCCTGGAACCTACTACCATACCCTGTTCAAAGGAACTTAAGTCTTTTGTCTTGCCCAGTCACCCTCTGAATGGCACACCTACACAATCCATGTCTCAATTGTCTCAAGGTTTAAAAATCCTTCTTTAACCTGTCACCTCCCCTTCATCTACACTGATTGAAGAGGATTTAACAAGTAACATTAATAAGGGGTCATAGATTTCACCTGGATTCACCTGGTCAGGCTGTCATGGAAAGAGCATGTTTTGTACACTCTGTGTATATGTCTGCATGCTGCATGTCTGCACTCTGAATCTCTGAGATGTGTAATCTATCCTAGTGTATATCTGCACTCTGAATCTCTGAGATGTGTGATCTATCCTAGTGTATATCTGTACTCTGAATCTCTGAGATGTGTGATCTATCCTAGTGTATATCTGTACTCTGAATCTCTGAGATGTGTGATCTATCCTAGTGTATATCTGCACTCTGATTCTCTGAGATGTGTGATCTATCCTAGTGTATATCTGCACTCTGAATCTCTGAGATGTGTGATCTATCCTAGTGTATATCTGTACTCTGAATCTCTGAGATGTGTGATCTGTCCTAGTGTATATCTGTACTCTGAATCTCTGAGATGTGTGATCTGTCCTAGTGTATATCTGTACTCTGAATCTTTGAGATGTGTGATCTATCCTAGTGTATATCTGCACTCTGAATCTCTGAGATGTGTGATCTATCCTAGCGTATATCTGTACTCTGAAACTCTGTGATGTGCGATCTATACTAGCGTACATCTATCTTTGTGTTCTCTCTGTAGGAGTGGGTGGTGCTGGGCCAGGTTGACATGGACGTGTTGGTGGAGAAGCAGCTATCGTCTGTCCAGGACTGGGAGAGGAACTTCAAGGCCTTGAAGGCCAGAGGGAAGGAGTCAGAACGCCTGCCCAGGTACACAGCCTCCCACAGGCCACATAGCTTCCATTGATCAGACTGTCGAAGTCGTGATAAAAGCGTTTTGTCTCTTTCAGTCTGGAGAAGGTTGACTGTATCTCAGTGAACTGTGAGCCAGTAAAGGCAGTGATTGATGACCTCATCCAGAGACTGTTTGACACCCTGCTGATGTCCCTCAGAAAGTCCATACAAGGTGAAGCCTGGATCCTCACTTGAAATATTATGCGTTTAACTCAAATGTATATATGCAAATCTCCCAGTGACACCAGTGTATGATTGTTGATGTGTGTTTTTTGCAGGGGCTTTACTACAGTTTAGTTCATATGTGACATGTTTTCTCTCTCCCTTTCACAATCTTTCTGTTTCATTTTCTTTTCTTTGTTCTTTCCTTTCCTCTCCCCCCTCCAGGCCATACCCTAGACATAGACAGTTTTGTGACTGAGGCCATGGAGACGTTGTCCTCTCGTCCAGAGAGTATTGATGAGATAGGAGAGGCCAATGCCAGACACAGCCAGATACAGGCCCGCAAACCAGACGTAAGAAACTCACTCTGAGGGACTCAACAATACTTAAAGGTCCTGAACAGTCATTCTGAAAAGTACTTTTTCTCTCTTGGCTAAGTACCAGGAAGTTTGAAATGACAAGCTGAGTGGGCGGGGAGCTTATATTTATGAATTTTGAAACACCTATTGTGTGTCAAGTAATTTGGATGCTGTGACCAGTGTTGCAGTCAAATCATCTAAAGGAAATTTGGTGAAACACAAAGCAACTCAAACAACATTGAAATTGCACCAATGATATCATAAAAAAAAAAAATACATCTCCCGTTTGGCATGTCTCACTTGATGCGGTTCACAGCAGCACTGACCAATGTGTTGCCCTGACAACTGCGTCTGAGTTTTGAACGACCCATTCCCGCCTTTTGTTCCATGCTGGCTGAACACCTAGCTAGCCAGTAACTGCTGACACAGATGGAAGGGGAAACACAAGTATCGTTGCCATAGATGAATAGGGTCAACTTTTAATTATATTTGCTGACACCCTACAGTCAAATTTTGGCATCATTAGAGTAGCTACCTAGCTATATAAACCACGTCTCTCTGCAAACACAAACACGCCTTCTCCGATGTCGGTTACAAGGCGGTACTTATTTAAATAAGGTAAGAGTATATCGTGTTAACATTCGTGTATTAAAATGAAAGTTGAAAGTTAAGGTGATTGTCCCCTTAATAATGAATCCTAGTGTTCGACATGGGGGAGGGGACCAGATCAAACTTTATCAATGTAAAAGCAACAGTCATTTTTCATACTTTGGTCTGGTTTCCTTCTATATCAACCCATTTTCATGAAGAACATGATTTTGACTGTTCATGTCCGTTAATATTCAATCACTTCTACCACAGCACTTTAAAGTTGCCTGAGCTTTGCTCTGTGTGGTGTTCCATATGTCGAGACCTCAGATTTGTAGTGTTGTCTGAGTGTTGCTGTAATGTTTGTGTGATGTTGTGTAGATCCTGCTCCAGTTCCAGGCGGCGCAGGAGAAGAACCGTCTGCTGAGGGCCGTAGCAGGAGGCGGTCTGGATTCTCTGTCCTCCCTCAGGGCCAAGTGGGACAAACTAGAGCTGATGATGGAGAGCCACCAGCTGATGATCAAAGACCAGGTACACACACACACACAAACACGAGAGAACGCACACGCACACTTTTGCAAACACGCTTGGACAAAAACACAGATGCTCCTTCTCTCATTTCCCCCTGGTTTCTCCCTCTCCTCTAGGTCGAGGTGATGCGTAGTAATGCTGAGAGTCGTGTCCAGGCCTACAGGCTGGAGCTGGACAGGTTCAGGGCTCGCTGGGACCAGCTGAAGCCCAGAGACGAGGTCATAGAGACAGGAGACCAGGCAGCCCTGCTTGCCTCTGTCCAAACCATCAGAGACAAGAGACAGGAGTTCCAAGAGCTGGAGGTCACACGCACACGCCTGCTGTAGGTTACACACACACACACACACACGCACACACACACACACACACACACACACACACACACACACACACACACACACACACACACACACACACACACACACACACACATACAGCATGTCAACAGTTTTCTGTGTACTAATGAGTGTCTCTTCTCAGTGAGGACTGTCGTCACTTTGAGCTGGAGGCTCCAAACTTCTCCCTGGCGGAGGAGACCATCAGAGACATGGAGGAGTACGGACAGATGTGGTCTCTGTATGAGGACTGGCAGGAGGGCTTCCAGGAGAAGGCCAAGGAGGACTGGATCACATTCAGGTTAGGAGTCTAACATCAGATAGGTGTCAGGGAAGGTTTGGGGTTAGATTTGATATTGTCATTTCTTCCTCGTTTGTCTTCGCTGGCTGAGTGGTTGAATAAACAGTGTGTCGTGTGTTTTGCAGGAGTAAGACCTACGTGTTTGAGGAGTTCCTGTTTGCGTGGCAGGACAGACTGAGGAAGCTTGAGCAGCACACCAGCATGTCTGTCAAACTACAGAGAGAAGTTGACAAGTACAAGGTGAGGGAGGGAGGGGGAGAGAGAGTGTGTTCTGTGTGTGTTTGTAGAGTCTGGTTCCGGTGTGTTCTGTGTGTGTTTGTAGAGTCTGGTTCCGGTGTGTTCTGTATGTGTTTGTAGAGTCTGGTTCTGGTGTTAATATGTGTAGAGTCTGGTTCTGGTGTTAAGATGTGTTTGTAGAGTCTGGTTCTGGTGTTAAGGTGTGTTCTGTGTGTGTTTTTAGAGTCTGGTTCTGGTGTTAAGGTGTGTTCTGTATGTGTTTGTAGAGTCTGGTTCTGGTGTTAAGGTGTGTTTGTAGAGTCTGGTTCTGGTGTTAAGGTGTGTTTGTAGAGTCTGGTTCTGGTGTTAAGGTGTGTTCTGTGTGTGTTTGTAGAGTCTGGTTCTGGTGTTAAGGTGTGTTTGTAGAGTCTGGTTCTGGTGTTAAGGTGTGTTCTGTGTGTGTTTGTAGAGTCTGGTTCTGGTATTAAGGTGTGTTCTGTGTGTGTTTGTAGAGTCTGGTTCTGGTGTTAAGATGTGTTTGTAGAGTCTGGTTCTGGTGTTAAGTTGTGTGTGTAGAGTCTGGTTCTGGTGTTAAGGTGTGTTCTGTGTGTGTTTGTAGAGTCTGGTTCTGGTGTTAAGATGTGTGTGTAGAGTCTGGTTCTGTTGTTAAGATGTGTTTTTTTTATTTCACCTTTATTTAACCAGGTAGGCAAATTGAGAACACGTTCTCATTTACAATTGCGACCTGGCCAAGATAAAGCAAAGCAGTTCGATACATACAACAACACATAGTTACACATGGAGTAGAACAAACATACAGTCAATAATACAGTGAAAAAATAAGTCTATATACAATGTGAGCAAGTGAGGTGAGATAAGGGAGGTGAAGGCAAACAAAATATATATAAAAATAAATAAAAATATAAAAAGGCCATGGTGGCGAAGTAAATACAATATAGCAAGTAAAAAAAACACTGGAATGGTTGGTTTGCAGTGGAAGAAAGTGCAAAGTAGAGATAGAAATAATGGGGTGCAAAGGAGCAAAAATAAATAAATGAATACAGTAGGTAAAGAGGTAGTTGTTTGGGCTAAATTATAGATAGGCTATGTACAGGTGCAGTAATCTATGAGCTGCTCTGACAGCTGGTGCTTAAAGCTAGTGAGGGAGATAAGTGTTTCCAATTTCAGAGATTTTTGTAGTTCGTTCCAGTCATTGGCAGCAGAGAACTGGAATGAGAGGCGGCCAAAGGAATAATTGGTTTTGGGGGTGACCAGAGAGATATACCTGCTGGAGCGCGTGCTACAGGTAGGTGCTGCTATGGTGACCAGCGAGCTGAGATAAGGGGGGACTTTACCTAGCAGGGTCTTGTAGATGACCTGGAGCCAGTGGGTTTGGCGACGAGTATGAAGCGAGGGCCAGCCAACGAGAGTGTACAGGTCGCAGTGGTGGGTAGTGTAAGGGGCTTTGGTGACAAAACGGATGGCACTGTGATAGACTGCATCCAATTTATTGAGTAGGGTATTGGAGGCTATTTTGTAAATGACATCACCGAAGTCGAGGATTGGTAGGATGGTCAGTTTTACAAGGGTATGTTTGGCAGCATGAGTGAAGGATGCTTTGTTGCGGAATAGGAAGCCAATTCTAGATTTAACTTTGGATTGGAGATGTTTGATGTGAGTCTGGAAGGAGAGTTTACAGTCTAACCAGACACCTAGGTATTTGTAGTTGTCCACATATTCTAAGTCAAAGCCGTCTAGAGTAGTGATGTTGGACAGGCGGGCAGGTGCAGGCAGCGATCGGTTGAAGAGCATGCATTTAGTTTTACTTGTATTTAAGAGCAATTGGAGGCCACGGAAGGAGAGTTGTATGGCATTGAAGCTCGCCTGGAGGGTTGTTAACACAGTGTCAAAAGAAGGGCCAGAAGTATACAGAATAGTGTCGTCTGCGTAGAGGTGGATCAGAGACTCACCAGCAGCAAGAGCGACATCATTGATGTATACAGAGAAGAGAGTCGGTCCAAGATTTGAACCCTGTGGCACCCCCATAGAGACTGCCAGAGGCCCGGACAACAGACCCTCCGATTTGACACACTGAACTCGATCAGAGAAGTAGTTGGTGAACCAGGCGAGGCAATCATTAGAGAAACCAAGGCTGTCGAGTCTGCCGATGAGGATGTGGTGATTGACAGAGTCAAAAGCCTTGGCCAGGTCAATGAATACGGCTGCACAGTATTGTTTCCTATCGATGGCGGTTAAGATATCGTTTATGACCTTGAGCGTGGCTGAGGTGCACCCATGACCAGCTCTGAAACCAGATTGCATAGCGGAGAAGGTATGGTGGGATTCGAAATGGTCGGTAATCTGTTTGATAACCTCTTATGGCTGCAAGCCCGAGGTCGGTACACCTATGACAACATCCCCCACCCCCCCCACACTGATTAGCATCGCTAGCATAGCGTCACAATTAAATAGTAGCATCTAAATATCATTAAATCACAAGTCCAAGACACCAAATGAAAGATACAGATCTTGTGAATAAAGCCACCATTTCAGATTTTTAAAATGTTTTACAGGGAAGACAAAATATGTAAATCTATTAGCTAACCACGTTAGCAAAAGACAGCACTTTCCTAACTCCATCAGTTTCTTACTCCATCAGGTGCTATCACCAATTCGGCCAAATAAAGATATTGATAGCCACTAACCAAGAAAAAACCTCATCAGATGACAGTCTGATAACATATTTATTGTATAGGATAGGTTTTGTTAGAAAAATGTGCATATTTCAGGTATAAATCCTAGTTTACAATTGCACCCACCATCACAACTCGACTAGAATAAATACACAGAGCAACGTGTATTACCTAATTACTAATCATAAAACATTTCTTAAAAATACACAGCTCACAGCAATGGACAGACACAGATCTTGTGAATTCAGACAATATTTCAGATGTTCTAAGTGTTTTACAGCGAAAACACAATAAATCGTTATATTAGCATACCACATATGCAAACGTTACCCGACCATTGATTCAAGCCAAAGAGAGCGATATCGTTATCATCGCCAAAATATATTAATTTTTTCACTAACCTTCTCAGAATTCTTCCGATGACACTCCTGTAACATCATATTACAACATACATATAGAGTTTGTTCGAAAATGTGCATATTTAGCCACAAACAACCGTGGTTATACAATGACAATACTAGCAAAACTAGCCTGAAAATGTCGGACGCCATCTTTCACAGTGATCTTGTCTCATGGATAACTATTCATAAACTTGACTAAAAAAATATAAGTTGGACAGCTATCGAAAGACAAATTAGTTCTTAATGCAATCGCTGAATTACATTTCTAAAATTATCCTTACTGTGCAATACAGGGTTCGCCAAGCGAAGCTATACCAAACAAAATGGCGGAATATGCGTTTAAAATTTTTCGACAGAACAACGATTTATCATCTTAAATATTTCTTACTATGAGGTGATCTTCCATCAGAATCTTGGGCAATGTATCCTTTCTTGGGTCTAATCTTCTTTTGGTCGAAAGATGTCCTCTGTCCGTCGAAATGCCCACTAACGTTCGACCGGGACCCCGAAACGTGCCCAAAGCTTCAAAGAGCATCACATAGAAATGCCTCAAAATCGCACTAAACGGATATAAATTGCTATAAAACGGTTTAAATTAACTACCTTATGATGTTTTTAACACCTATAACGAGTAAAAACATGACCGGCGCTAATATTACTGGCTAAACCAAGGCTTGGAAAAAGCCCAGTCCGACGTCCTTCTTGCGTTGAGCGCAGGGTCCAAAAGAACGCTACTTCCGGTATTTGGTGATTTATAGAGGCACTGATTGCGCAATCGACTCCATTCAAATTGTCACCACTTACTGACATCTAGAGGAAGGCATGGGCAGTGTTTGTATCCTCATAGGATTTACTGGGACTTTAAAACTGATCTGGAACCAGAGGCCAAGATTTCTGAAATTTCACACACTGGGAGGAAAAGTGCTGTAGAATGAGTTCTGTTTCACTCAGAGACATAATTCAAACGGCTATAGAAACTAGAGAGTGTTTTCTATCCAATAATAACAATAATATGCATATTGTACGAGCAAGAATTGAGTACGAGGCCGTTTGAAATGGGCACCTTAAACAGAGCTACTCAATACTGCCCCTGCAGCCATAAAAAGTTAACTTGGCTTTCGAAGACCTTAGAAAGGCAGGGTAGGATAGATATGGGTCTGTAGCTGTTTGGGTTAAGAGTGTCCCCCCCTTTGAAGAGGGGGATAACCGCAGCTGCTTTCCAATCTTTGGGAATCTCAGACGACACGAAAGAGAGGTTGAAAAGGCTAGTAATAGGGGTGGCAACAATTTCAGCAGATAGTTTTAGAAAGAAAGGGTCCAGATTATCTAGCCCGGCTGATTTGTAAGGGTCCAGATTTTGCAGCTCTTTCAGAACATCAGCTGACTGTATTTGGGAGAAAGAGAAATGGGGAAGGCTTGGGCGAGTTGCTGTGGGGGGTGCAGTGCTGTTGACCGGGGTAGGGGTAGCCAGGTGGAAAGCATGACCAGCCGTAGAAAAATGCTTATTGAAATTCTCAATTATAGTGGATTTGTCGGTGGTGACAGTGTTTCCTATCTTCAGTGCAGTTGGAAGCTGGGAGGAGGTGTTCTTATTCTCCATGGACTTTACAGTGTCCCAGAACTTTTTTGAGTTTGTGTTGCAGGAAGCAAATTTCTGCTTGAAAAAGCTAGCCTTGGCTTTTCTAACTGCCTGTGTATATTGGTTCCTAGCTTCCCTGAAAAGTTGCATATCACGGGGGCTGTTCGATGCTAATGCAGAACGCCATAGGATGTTTTTCTGTTGGTTAAGGGCAGTCAGGTCAGGAGAGAACCAAGGGCTATATCTGTTCCTGGTTCTAAATTTCTTGAATGGGGCATGCTTATTCAAGATGGTGAGGAAGGCATTTAAAAAAAATATCCAGGCATCCTCTACTGGCGGGATAAGATCAATATCCTTCCAGGATACCTCGGCCAGGTCGATTAGAAAGGCCTGCTCGCTGAAGTGTTTCAGTGAGCGTTTGACAGTGATGAGTGGAGGTCGTTTGACCGCTGACCCATTACGGATGCAGGCAATGAGGCAGTGATCGCTGAGATCTTGGTTGAAAACAGCAGAGGTGTATTTGGAGGGCAAGTTGGTTAGGATGATATCTATGAGGGTACCCGTGTTTACGGAATTGGGGTGGTACCTGGTAGGTTCATTGATAATTTGTGTGAGATTGAGGGCATCAAGCTTAGATTGTAGGATGGCTGGGGTGTTAAGCATGTTCCAATTTAGGTCGCCTAGCAGCACGAGCTCTGAAGATAGATGGGGGGCAATCAGTTCACAATCAGTGTTTGTAGAGTCTGGTTCTGGGGTTAAGGTTTGTTTGTAGAGTCTGGTTCTGGTGTTAAGGTGTGTTTGTAGAGTCTGGTTCTGGGGTTAAGGTTTGTTTTTAGAGTCTGGTTCTGGTGTTAAGGTGTGTTTGTAGAGTCTGGTTCTGGTGTTAAGGTGTGTTTGTAGAGTCTGGTTCTGGTGTTAAGGTGTGTTTGTAGAGTCTGGTTCTGGTGTTAAGGTGTGTTCTGTGTGTGTTTGTAGAGTCTGGTTCTGGTGTTAAGGTGTGTTCTGTGTGTGTGTGTAGAGTCTGGTTCTGTTGTTAAGATGTGTTTGTAGAGTCTGGTTCTGGGGTTAAGGTTTGTTTTTAGAGTCTGGTTCTGGTGTTAAGGTGTGTTTGTAGAGTCTGGTTCTGGTGTTAAGGTGTGTTTGTAGAGTCTGGTTCTGGTGTTAAGGTGTGTTTGTAGAGTCTGGTTCTGGTGTAAGATGTGTTCTGTGTGTGTTTGTAGAGTCTGGTTAAGGTGTGTTCTGTGTGTGTGTGTAGAGTCTGGTTCTGTTGTTAAGATGTGTTTGTAGAGTCTGGTTCTGGGGTTAAGGTTTGTTTTTAGAGTCTGGTTCTGGTGTTAAGGTGTGTTTGTAGAGTCTGGTTCTGGTGTTAAGGTGTGTTTGTAGAGTCTGGTTCTGGTGTTAAGGTGTGTTTGTAGAGTCTGGTTCTGGTGTAAGGTGTGTTCTGTGTGTGTTTGTAGAGTCTGGTTCTGGTGTTAAGGTGTGTTCTGTGTGTGTTTGTAGAGTCTGGTTCTGGTATTAAGGTGTGTTCTGTGTGTGTTTGTAGAGTCTGGTTCTGGTGTTAAGGTGTGTTCTGTGTGTGTTTGTAGAGTCTGGTTCTGGTGTTAAGGTGTGTTCTGTGTGTGTTTGTAGAGTCTGGTTCCGGTGTTAAAGTACGTGCGAGGGGAGCACCTATCCCAGGACCACTGGTTGGATCTGTTCAGACTGTTGGGTCTTCCTAAAGGCACCACCCTGGAGAGACTGACCTTCTGGGATCTCCTCAGTGTGTCTGACACCATCACTGACCGAGCCCTGGAGCTCAAGGACCTGAACAGCAGGGCCCAGGCGGAGGTGACCATCAGAGAGGCTCTCAGGGAGCTGGACCTGTGGGGGGCTGGAGCTGCCTTCACCCTCACGGAGTATACAGACAGCACCGGACACACACTCACACTCATCAAGGACTGGAAGGACATGGTCAACCAGGTAAGGGACAATACAATAGTTGATGCAGTAGACTACTGACACACACACACACACACACACACACACACACACACACACACACACACACACACACACACACACACACACACACACACACACACTCTACCGGACACACTCACTACCGGACACACTCACATTACCGGACACACACTCACTTCCAAAAAAACACGCACACACACACTGACTACCGGACACACTGACTACCGGACACACTGACTACCGGACACACTGACTACCGGACACACTGACTACCGGACACACTGACTACCGGACACACTGACTACCGGACACACTGACTACCCGACACACTGACTACCCGACACACTGACTACCCGACACACTGACTACCCGACACACTGACTACCGACACACTGACTACCGGACACACTAACCTCATCTCATCCCATACAGGTTGGTGATAACCGCTGCCTGCTGCAGTCTCTGAAGGACTCTCCATACTACCGCGGCTTCCAGGACAAGGTGAGTCTTTTAGACTTACTCACAACTGAAAGCATAGCATCTTTAAAAGTAGCCGCTTTACCTAATGTTACTGTGTGTGTGTGTGTGTCCAGGTCAGTCTGTGGGAGGTGCGTCTGTCTGATCTAGATGAGTACCTGGTCAGTCTGAATGCCATCCAGAGGCGTTGGGTCTACCTGGAGCCCATCTTCGGACGGGGGGCTCTGCCCAGGGAACAAGCCCGTTTCAAACGGGTCGACGAGGACTTCAGGTACGCCCTGTGTGTGTGGCTCTGGTTTTTTTCTGGTCCATTGTCCATGTTGTACTGTGTGTGTCTCTAAACTGTGTGTGTTTCTAAGCTGTGTGTGTCTCTAAGCTGTGTGTGTCTCTAAGCTGTGTGTGTTTGTCAGGTCCATTTTGGCTGATGTCCAGAGAGACAACAGGGTGACGTCTCTGAGCTCTCGGGCTGGCATCAGAAACTCCCTCATCACCATCTTAGACCAGCTCCAGCGTTGCCAGAAATCACTCAACGAGTTCCTAGAGGTACTGAACGATCAACTACCAATCAGTACATCTGTACTTCAATTGATTAATCATTCAGTACTCGTCCAAAGATGGATGTATACGTCCTCACTAAACATAGAAAAATGAAACATACACTGAGTCTACGAAACATTAAGAACACCTTCCTAATATTGAGTTGCCCCCCCCCCCCTTTGCCCTCAGAACAGCCTCAATTCGTCAGAGCATGGACTCTACAAGGTGTCGATTGTGTTCCACAGGGATGCTGGCCTTTGTTGACTCCAATGCTTCAGTTGTGTCAAGTTGGCTGGATGTCCTTTGGGTGGTGGAACATTCTTCATACACACAGGAAACTGTTGAGCGTGAAAAACCCAGCAGCGTTGCAGTTCTTGACTCAAACCGGTGTGCCTGGCACCTACTACCATACCCTGTTCAAAGGCACTTAAATCAAAGGCACACACACAATCCATGTCTCAATTGTCTCAAGGCTTAAAAATCCTTCTTTAACCTGTCACCTCCCCTTCATCTACACTGATTGAAGATGATTTAACAAGTAACATTAATAAGGGGTCATAGATTTCACCTGGATTCACCTGGTCAGGCTGTCATGGAAATAGCAGGTGTTCTTAATGTTTTTATACACTCATGGTAGAAGTGTCTGTCCTCTGTAGGAGAAGCGTTCTGCCTTCCCGCGGTTCTACTTCATTGGAGATGATGACCTGCTGGAGATTCTGGGCCAGGCCACCAACCCCACTGTGATACAGTCACACCTCAAGAAGCTGTTTGCTGGTACACACCTACACCCACACAAGCTCACACCCAAATCCCAAGGTCAATACAGTAATAACTAAAGAAGCTGTCCCCTGGTGAAACTGATGTGTCTGTAATGACAGTGGATATAACTGTGTTCTCTGTAGGCATCGACAGTGTGGACTTTGACGGGGACTGCCAGCACATCGTGGCCATGCGTTCTCTAGAGGGAGAGGTGGTGGCCCTCAGGAACCTCATACGTATCTCCAACAGCGTAGAGGTAGGGGATTGGAGGGGGTCAAAGGGCAGGGGGTAGAGGGTAGGGGGTACCTCAATCACACAACTCGATTATTACACACACCTCAATTATATAGCTCCTTAATAATGTGTGTGTGTGTGTTCCAGGTGTGGCTGGGTGAGCTGTCTGCTGAGATGAAGGAGACTCTGAAGCAGCTGCTGTATGAGTGTGTGTCAGCGGGGAGGAAAGGACAGGTGGACCCGTCCCGCTACCCCTCTCAGGTAGGATTCATTACTCATTGATGCTGTCCAACTCTTCTCTTATTGTGTTTTTCCTATATGACTCCAGTATAACTCCTGTCTGACTCCAGTATAACTCCTGTCGGACTCCAGTATAACTCCAGTCGGACTCCAGTATAACTCCAGTCGGACTCCAGTATAACTCCAGTCGGACTCCAGTATAACTCCAGTCGGACTCCAGTATAACTCCAGTCAGACTCCAGTATAACTCCAGTCTGACTCCTGTCTGACTCCAGTATAACTCCTGTCTGACTCCAGTATAACTCCTGTCTGACTCCTGTCGGACTCCAGTATAACTCCTGTCGGACTCCAGTATAACTCCTGTCGGACTCCAGTATAACTCCTGTCTGACTCCAGTATAACTCCTGTCTGACTCCAGTATAACTCCTGTCTGACTCCAGTATGACTCCTGTGTGACTCCAGTATAACTCCTGTATAACTCCAGTATAACTCCTGTATAACTCTTGTCTGACTCCTGTCCAGATTGACTAAAGTATGAGTCCGGTCTGACTCCAGTATAACTCCTGTCTGACTCCAGTATAACTCCAGTCTGACTCCAGTATAACTCCTGTCTGACTCCTGTCTGACTCCAGTATAACTCCTGTCTGACTCCAGTATAACTCCTGTCTGACTCCTGTCTGACTCCAGTATAACTCCTGTCTGACTCCAGTATAACTCCTGTCTGACTCCAGTATAACTCCTGTCTGACTCCAGTATAACTCCTGTCTAACTCCAGTATGACTCCTGTCTGAATCCTGTCTGACTCCTGTATAACTCTTGTCTGAATCCTGTCTGACTCCTGTCCAGATTGACTAAAGTATGAGTCCGGTCTGATTCCTGTATAACTCCATTATAACTCGTCTGACTCCTGTATAACTCCTGTCTGACTCCAGTATAACTCCTGTCTGACTCCAGTATAACTCCTGTCTGACTCCAGTATAACTCCTGTCTGACTCCAGTATAACTCCTGTCTGACTCCAGTATAACTCCTGTCTGACTCCAGTATAACTCCTGTCTGACTCCAGTATAACTCCTGTCTGACTCCAGTATAACTCCTGTCTGACTCCAGTATAACTCCTGTCTGACTCCAGTATAACTCCTGTCTGACTCTAGTATAACTCCTGTCTGACTCCAGTATAACTGGTGTAACTCCTTTCTGACTCCAGTATAACTCCTGTCTGACTCCTGATTGACTCATGTATGAGTCCGGTCTGACTCCTGTCTGACTCCAGTATAACTCTTGTTTGAATCCTGTCTGACTCCTGATTGACTCATTATAACTCCTGTCTGACTCCTGTATAACTCCTGTCTGACTCCTTTCTGACTCCTGTGTCTCCTGGTGTAAATCCTTTTTAACTCCTGTCTGACACCTAATCGACTCCTGATTGACTTATGTATGAGTCCTGTATTACTCCTGTCTGACTCCTGTCTGACTCCTGTCTGACTCCTTTCTGACTCCTGTGTCTCCTGGTGTAAATCCTTTGTAACTCCTGTCTGACATCTAATCGACCCCTGATTGACTCCTGATTGACTCCTGTCTGACTCCTGTATCTCCTGGTGCAGAGCCTGTGTAATATCTGTTTGACTCTTGTATCTCCTGGTGTAGATCCTGTGCAACTCCTGTCTGACTCCTAATCGACTCCTGTGTGACTCTTGTTGTCTCCGGGTATAGATCCTGTGCTTGGCAGAGCAGATCCAGTTCACTGAGGAGGTGGAGAGTGGTCTGAGAAACAGCAGTCTGCAGCAGCTGGAGGTGGAGCTCACCGCTAAGCTGGAGCACTACACCAGCGTAGACACCAGCTCTGAGGAGACGGGAAACACAGGTCTCTGTGTGGTTGCTTGTTGTTACAGTGGCTCATTTGGGAGCGGCAGGTAGCCTAGTGGTTGAGAGCGTTGAGCGTTGGGCCAGTAACCGAAAGGTTGCTAGATTGAATCCCCGAGCCGACAAGGTCGTTCTGCCCCTGAACAAGGCAGTTAACCCACCGTTCCTAGGCCATCATTGTAAATAAGAATGTGTTCTTAACTGACTTGCCTAGTTAAATAAAGGTTAACCAGTACGTGTGTGTCTCTCCCCAGCTCCCCAGGCTAAAGAGGTCAGATAACCAGTACATGTGTGTGTGTCTCTCCCTAGCTCCCCAGGCTAAAGAGGTCAGATAACCAGTACATGTGTGTGTGTCTCTCCCCAGCTCCCCAGGCTAAAGAGGTCAGATAACCAGTACATGTGTGTGTGTCTCTCCCCAGCTCCCCAGGCTAAAGAGGTCAGATAACCAGTACATGTGTGTGTGTCTCTCCCTAGCTCCCCAGGCTAAAGAGGTCAGATAACCAGTACGTGTGTGTCTCTCCCCAGCTCCCCAGGCTAAAGAGGTCAGATAACCAGTACATGTGTGTCTCTCCCCAGCTCCCCAGGCTAAAGAGGTCAGATAACCAGTACATGTGTGTCTCTCCCCAGCTCCCCAGGCTAAAGAGGTCAGATAACCAGTACATGTGTGTGTGTCTCTCCCTAGCTCCCCAGGCTAAAGAGGTCAGATAACCAGTACATGTGTGTGTGTCTCTCCCTAGCTCCCCAGGCTAAAGAGGTCAGATAACCAGTACATGTGTGTCTCTCCCTAGCTCCCCAGGCTAAAGAGGTCAGATAACCAGTACATGTGTGTCTCTCCCTCGCTCCCCAGGCTAAAGAGGTCAGATAACCAGTACATGTGTGTCTCTCCCTAGCTCCCCAGGCTAAAGAGGTCAGATAACCAGTACATGTGTGTGTCTCTCCCCAGCTCCCCAGGCTAAAGAGGTCAGATAACCAGTACATGTGTGTGTCTCTCCCCAGCTCCCCAGGCTAAAGAGGTCAGATAACCAGTACATGTGTGTGTCTCTCCCTAGCTCCCCAGACTAAAGAGGTCAGATAACCAGTACATGTGTGTGTCTCTCCCCAGCTCCCCAGGCTAAAGAGGTCAGATAACCAGTACATGTGTGTGTCTCTCCCCAGCTCCCCAGGCTAAAGAAGTCAGATAACCAGTACATGTGTGTGTCTCTCCCCAGCTCCCCAGGCTAAAGAGGTCAGATAACCAGTACATGTGTGTCTCTCCCCAGCTCCCCAGGCTAAAGAGGTCAGATAACCAGTACATGTGTGTCTCTCCCTAGCTCCCCAGGCTAAAGAGGTCAGATAACCAGTACATGTGTGTGTCTCTCCCCAGCTCCCCAGGCTAAAGAGGTCAGATAACCAGTACATGTGTGTGTCTCTCCCCAGCTCCCCAGGCTAAAGAGGTCAGATAACCAGTACATGTGTGTGTCTCTCCCCAGCTCCCCAGGCTAAAGAGGTCAGATAACCAGTACATGTGTGTGTCTCTCCCTAGCTCCCCAGACTAAAGAGGTCAGATAACCAGTACATGTGTGTGTCTCTCCCCAGCTCCCCAGGCTAAAGAGGTCAGATAACCAGTACATGTGTGTGTCTCTCCCCAGCTCCCCAGGCTAAAGAAGTCAGATAACCAGTACATGTGTGTGTCTCTCCCCAGCTCCCCAGGCTAAAGAGGTCAGATAACCAGTACATGTGTGTGTCTCTCCCCAGCTCCCCAGGCTAAAGAGGTCAGATAACCAGTACATGTGTGTGTCTCTCCCCAGCTCCCCAGGCTAAAGAGGTCAGATAACCAGTACATGTGTGTGTGTCTCTCCCTAGCTCCCCAGGCTAAAGAGGTCAGATAACCAGTACGTGTGTGTGTGTCTCTCCCCAGCTCCCCAGGCTAAAGCGGTCAGATAACCAGTACATGTGTGTGTGTCTCTCCCTAGCTCCCCAGGCTAAAGAGGTCAGATAACCAGTACATAGGTGTGTCTCTCCCTAGCTCCCCAGGCTAAAGAGGCTTGTTAAGAGGCTGCAGTAATAACTGTCAGTCTAATCTAATGGCCGGCCCCTAATGAATAGCTACATAAAGCAGCTCCTGTGGGGACCGGCTGGGGAGGAGAAGCTCTCTGACTGAGAGAGCCCTGGTGATGTGGGGACCGGCTGGGGAAGAGAAGGTCTCTGACTGAGGGAGAGCCCTGGTGATGTGGGGACCGGCTGGGGAAGAGAAGCTCTCTGACTGAGGGAGAGCCCCGGGGATGTGGGGACCGGCTGGGGAGGAGAAGCTCTCTGACTGAGGGAGAGCCCCGGGGATGTGGGGACCGGCTGGGGAGGAGAAGCTCTCTGACTGAGGGAGAGCCCCGGGGATGTGGGGACCGGCTGGGGAGGAGAAGCTCTCTGACTGAGGGAGAGGCCACAAAGCTCTGCTCACAGCACTAATGCCTAAGCATTAGATACAGTCCTGGGGGAGTCATGACTAGAGCCAGATCTAAAAGGATCATATCAATACCGTTAGCATTATCAACAACCACATGGCCTGAGCATGATAGACTCGAGAGCTAGGCCTACATAGTTCTGATCAGAATCTGTGCACTATATTGGTAATAGTGAGCCATTTTGAGAGACAGGGTCTGTGCTGATAGTATTCTTCTCCCCCATAGAGTCAAGTGTGTTGCAGCTGAAGCTGAAGGCTCTGATCCTGGACATCATCCATAACATCAGTGTGGTGAAGCAGCTGTGTGAGGCGGGAGTGAGCAGCCCTGACTCCTGGGCCTGGAGGAAACAGCTCCGTTTCTACCTCAACAACGACAAATGCTGCTCCATACAGATGGTTGACGCTCTCTTCAGCTACACATACGAGTACCAGGTACATTAACCTCTACACAGATATACAGTACCAGTCAAACGTTTGGACACATCTACTCATTCAAGGTTTTTGTTGTTTTTAGTTTTTACTATTTTCTATATTGTAGAATAATAGTGAAGACTCAAAACTATGAAATAACACATATGGAATCATGTAGTAAATAAAAAGTGGTAAAACAAATGAAAATATATTTTATATTTGAGATTGTTCAAAGTAGCCACCCTTTGCCTTGATGACAGCTTTGCACACTTTTGACATTCTCTCAACCAGCTTCATGAGGTAGTCACCTGGAATGCATTTCAATTAACAGTTGTGCCTTGTTAAAAGTTGATTTGTGGAATTTCTTTCCTTAATGCGTTTTAGCCAATTAGTTGTTTTGTGACAAGGTAGGGTTGGTATACAGAAGATAGCCCTATTTGGTAAAAGACCAAGTTGATATTATGGCAAGAACAGCTCAAATAAGCAAAGAGAAACGACAGTACATCATTACTTTAAGACATGAAGGTCCGTCAATAAGTTTCTTCAAGTACAGTCGCAAAAACCATTGAGCGCTATGATGATGCTGGCTGTCATGAGGACCGCCACAGGAAAGGAAGACCCAGAGTTACCTCTGCTGCAGAGAAGAAGTTCATTAGAGTTATCAGCCTCAGAAATTGCAGCTCAAATAAATGCTTCACAGAGTTTAAGTAACAGACACATCTCAACATCAACTGTTCAGAGGAGACTATGTGATTCAGGCCTTCATGGCCGAATTGCTGCAAAGAAACCACTACTAAAGGACACCAATAAGAAGAAGAGACTTGCTTGGGCCAAGAAACACGAGCAATGGACATTAGACCAGTGGAAATCTGTCCTTTGGTCTGATGAGTCCAAATTTCAGATTTTAAGTTCCAACCTCTGTCTTTGTAAGACGTAGAGTAGGTGAACGGATGACCTCCGCATGTGTGGTTCCCACCGTGAGGCATGGAGGAGGAGGTGTGATGGTGTGGGGTTGCTTTGCTGGTGACACTGTCAGTGATCTATTTACAATTCAAGGCACACTTAACCAGCATGGCTACAACAGAATTCTGCAGCGATACACCATCCCATCTGGTTTGCGCTTAGTGGGACTATCATTTGTTTTTCAACAGGACAATGACCCAACACACCTCCAGGCTGTGTAAGGGCTATTTGACCAAGAAGGAGAGTGATGGTGTGCTGCATCAGATTTACATTTTTTTATTTCACCTTTATTTAACCAGGTAGGCCAGTTGAGAACAAGTTCTTATTTACAACTGCGACCTGGCCAAGATAAAGCAAAGCAGTGTGACAAAAGCAACACAGAGTTACACATGGAATAAACAAGCGTACAGTTAATAACACAATAGAAAAACCTGTATACAGTGTGTGCAAATGAAGTAAGGAGGTAAGGCAATAAATAGGCCATAGTGGCGAAATAATTACAATTTAGCAATTTCCACTGGAGTGATATATGTGCAGATGAGGATGTGCAGGTAGAAATACTGGTGTGCAAAAGAGCAGAAAAACAAAAACATATGGGGATGAGGTAGGTAGGTAGGTAGGTAGGTGGTTGGATGGGCTATTTACAGATGGATGACCTGGCCTCCACAATCACCCAACCTCAACTCAATTCAGATGGTTTGGGATGAGTTGGACCGCAGAGTGAAGGAAAAGCAGCCAACAAGTGCTCAGCAAATGTGGGAACTCCAACAAGACTGTTGAAAAAGCATTCCAGGTGAAGCTGGTTGAGAGAATGCTTGCAAAGTCTGTCATCAAGGCAAAGGGTGGCTACTTTAAATAATCTCAAATGTAGAATATAGTAAAAAAATAAAGAAAAACCCTTGAATGCGTAGGTGTCCAAACTTTTGACTGGTACTTTACTTCTGACCACTTCATCTACACACACCTGTACACGTCTAAATGAGATTTCTACACACTTCAGTACCAGGCAACAGTTAAACTACAGCGCTGTACAGTACTGCACCATTAGAGGGAGACGTTCACCCAGAGATGAGGACACCTCTGAATGACTCCATTAGCCCTGCTACACTGTGTGTTCTGCAGTCTCTCTGCAGAGTCTGCCTCAACACACTGTCATCCCCTCTGTCCCTGTCACTCTCTCCATCCCTCCATCCCCTCCTCTCTCTATCTCTCCCAGGGTAATGCGTCTAAGCTGGTCCACACCCCCCTGACTGATAAGTGTTATCTGACCCTGACCCAGGCCATGATGATGGGTTTGGGGGGAAACCCCTACGGCCCTGCCGGCACCGGCAAGACTGAGTCAGTCAAAGCACTGGGGGGCCTGTTCGGAAGACAAGTACTGGTCTTCAACTGTGATGAGGTAAACACACACACGCAGTCACACATGTGACGAATGCACACACATTAACACACACACACACATGCATGCATGCAAGAACAGACACATTAGTAAAACTCAGAAATGTAACAAAGTGAAAAGAAATTAACTAATTTCAAGAAAGGATATATGGATGAATAAATAAATAAATGATGAATAAATGAATAAAGTAAATGAATAAAGGATATATGGATAAATAAAGGATGGATAAATAAATAAAGTAAATGAATAAAGGATAGATGGATAAATAAAGTAAATAGATTAATGAATGAATACATGGTGTGTTGCAGGGTATAGATGTGAAGTCTATGGGGCGTATCTTTGTGGGGCTGGTGAAGTGTGGAGCGTGGGGCTGCTTTGATGAGTTCAACCGCCTGGAGGAGGCTGTGCTGTCTGCAGTGTCCATGCAGATACAGGCCATCCAGAACTCACTGAAGAACCACAGGACCAGCTGTGAGCTGCTGGGCAAGGAGGTGACCACACACTTAGTCACACAGTCACTTAGGCATTCTTGCACGCAGATACTTGTATGGTATATTGCACACTGGTATTTTAAACTTTTGCTGCCTTTTCTCTCTGTCTCTGTCTCTGTGTCTGTCTGTCAGGTGGAGTTGGACCCTAACTCGGGGGTGTTTATAACATTGAATCCAGCTGGGAAGGGTTATGGAGGGAGACAGAAGCTGCCTGACAACCTGAAGCAGCTGTTCAGGCCCGTGGCCATGTCCCGACCAGACAACGAGCTCATCGCTGAGGTCATCCTCTACTCAGAGGGCTTCAAAGACGGAGAGATACTGGGACGCAAGCTGGTCGCCATCTTCAACCTCGCCAGGTGTGCCTTTTGTGTCTATTCCAAAGTGATAGTGCAACTTTTTGGAAACTAATCCCCTTTTCCACTTCCCCAGAGACGGCTAAACTCCTGGATAACATTTTTAAGTCTCTGTGTGCAGTAAACTTTCTTCAAGCCGCATGCAGAGACATACAGATGGTATCCATGAGTTCATCTGACTAGAAAAGGGGCTTGATTGCTAAAATCGGTCACTATCCTGTTAATAGGTCTCTGTATCTGTGTGTAGGGATATGTTTTGTGACTGGGTGTGTATGTATCTATAGTATGTATTTATGTATGTACTGTGTAGGGAGCTGTTGACCCCCCAGCAACACTATGACTGGGGTCTGAGGGCTCTGAAGACGGTGCTGAGAGGCTGTGGCAGACTGCTGCAGCAGCAGAGGAGGAGTGAGGCCAAGAACAAGAGTAAGACCCCTAAACAGACACTTACTCCCCACCCCCCAAACATCCCTAATAGCCAAATATTTCCCTAAACAGACACTTACTCCCCACCCCCCAAACATCCCTAATAGCCAAATATTTCCCTAAACAGACACTTACTCCCCACCCCCCAAACATCCCTAATAGCCAAATATTTCCCTAAACTGACACTTACTCCCCACCCCCCAAAAAACTCACAATTTTTTGTATTTATTTATAGTCGAATCCCCCCTAAAAACGGTCCTCTGTCTCAGCCTTTGGGCTCTCTCTCCTCTCTCTGTCCTTTTGTCCTTTTTCTCAAACACTGGTCTTAGTTGTTTTCATCCCCAACCCTCTCTCCCATCTTCCCTCTTTGCCTCTTCCTCTCTCTTTCCCCCTCTCTCCCATCTTCCCTCTTTGCCTCTTCCTCTCTCTTTCCCCCTCTCTCCCATCTTCCCTCTTTGCCTCTTCCTCTCTCTTTCCCCCTCTCTCCCATCTTCCCTCTTTGCCTCTTCCTCTCTCTCTCCCCCTCTCTCCCATCTTCCCTCTTTGCCTCTTCCTCTCTCTCTCCCCCTCTCTCCCATCTTCCCTCTTTGCCTCTTCCTCTCTCTCTCCCCCTCTCTCCCATCTTCCCTCTTTGCCTCTTCCTCTCCCTTTCCCCCTCTCTCCCATCTTCCCTCTTTGCCTCTTCCTCTCTCTTTCCCCCTCTCTCCCATCTTCCCTCTTTGCCTCTTCCTCTCTCTTTCCCCCTCTCTCCCATCTTCCCTCTTTGCCTCTTCCTCTCTCTTTCCCCCTCTCTTGGACCTTTCCCTGCCTCCCCCTGATGCCTGGCTGTCCATATCTCTCTGATCCCTGGTTGATCGCTCTGTCTCCCTCTCCGCCTTTCTCTTTTTATCTCTCTCTCTCTCTCTCTCTCTCTCTCTCTCTCTCTCTCTCTCTCTCTCTCTCTCTCTCTCTCTCTCTCTCTCTCTCTCTCTCTCTCTCTCTCTCTCTCTCTCTCTCTCTCTCTCTCTCTCTCTCTCTCTCTCTCTCTCTCTCTCTCTCTCTCTCTCTCTCTCTCTCTCTCTCTCTCTCTCTCTCTCTCTCTCTCTCTCTCTCTCTCTCTCTCTCTCTCTCTCTCTCTCTCTCTCTCTCTCTCTCTCTCTCTCTCTCTCTCTCTCTCTCTCTCTCTCTCTCTCTCTCTCTCTCTCTCTCTCTCTCTCGTTTACTCTATTTGTCAGACAGTACATTTGTCCCGGGGGCTTTCTCTGTTTGCTCCCTCCCTCTATTGTCAGGCCAAATGTTCCAGTGAAAACTAGCCCTGCTTCTGTGCCTCTAGTGCCAGCAGCTTTAGAGAGGAGAACAAAAGTATTGATGAACTGTAAATCATGACACGGGTCGTAATTAGCACATGTATAAAGCTGCTGATGTAGCTAGTAGAGACACAGTGTAGCAGAATAACAAAGAAACAAGTTCATTTATATACAAATTAACTCCTCTCTTCCCTATATCCCCTCTCTGCCCCCCCTCTATCTCTGTGTCCCCCCTCCAACCCCTCTATCTCTGTGTTCCCCCTCCATCCCCTCTATCTCTGTGTTCCCTCCAACCCCTCTATCTCGGTGTTCCCCCTCCAACCCCTCTATCTCTGTGTTCCCTCTCCAACCCCTCTATCTCTGTGTTCCCCCTCCAACCCCTCTATCTCTGTGTTCCCCCTCCAACCCCTCTATCTCTGTGTTCCCTCTCCAACCCCTCTATCTCTGTGTTCCCCCTCCAACCCCAATATCTCTGTGTTCCCCCTGAAACCCCTATATCTCTGTGTTCCCCCTGAAACCCCTATATCTCTGTGTTCCCTCTCCAACCCCTCTATCTCTGTGTTCCCCCTCCAACCCCTCTATCTCTGTGTTCCCCCTCCAACCCCTCTATCTCTGTGTTCCCCCTCCAACCCCTCTATCTCTGTGTTCCCCCTCCAACCCCTCTATCTCTGTGTTTCCCCCTCCAACCCCTCTATCTCTGTGTTCCCCCTCCAACCCCTATATCTCTGTGTTCTCCCAACCCCTCTATCAATTAAATAAAATTCAAAGGGCTTTATTGGCATGGGAAACATGTGTTAACATTGCCAAAGCAAGTGAAGTAGATATTATACAAAAGTGAAATAAACAATAAAAATGAACAGTAAACATTACACACACAGAAGTTCCGAAAGAATAAAGACATTACAAATGTCATATTATGTCTATACACAGTGTTGTAATGATGTGCAAATGGTTAAAGTACAAAAGGGAAAATAAATAAGCATAAATATGGGTTGCATTTACAATGGTGTTTGTTTTTCACTGGTTGACCTTTTCTTGTGGCAACAGGTCACAAATCTGCTGCTGTGATGTCACACTGTAGTATTTCACCCAGTAGATATGGGAGTTTATCAAAATCGGGTTTGTTTTCGAATGCTTTGTGGGTCTGTGAAATCTGAGGGAAATATGTGTCTCTAATATGGCCATACATTTGGCATGAGGTTAGGAAGTGTACCTCAGTTTCCACCTCATGTTGTGGGCAGTGTGCACATAACCTGTCTTCTCTTGAGAGCCAGGTCTGGTTTCAGCAGCCCTTCTCAATAGCAAGGCTATGCTCACTGAGTCTGTACATAGTCAAAGCTTTCCTTAAGTTTAGGTCAGTCACGGTGGTCAGGTATTCTGCCACTGTGTACTCTCTGTTTAAGGCCAAATCTAATTCTAGTTTGCTCAGTTTTTTTGTTAATTCTTTCCAATGTGTCAAGTAATTATCTTTTTTTGTTTTCTCATGATTTGTTTGGGTCTAATTGTGTTGCGGTCCTGGGGCTCTGTGGGGTCTGTTTGTGTTTGTGAACAGAGCCCCAGGACCAGCTTGCTTAGGGGACTCTTCTCCAGGTTCATGTCTCTGTAGGTGATGGCTTTGTTATGGAAGGTTTGGGAATCGCTTCCTTTTAGGTGGTTGTAGAATTTAACATCTCTTTTCTGGATTTTGATAATTAGCGGGTATCTTTTTCCTTAGTGTATGTCTGTATTGTTTTAGTGTTTTCTGGGTCTATGTTTTTGGTTGGACAGGTTTCTCAATTTCTTTCTTAGATTTTTGCATTCTTCATCAAACCATTTGTCATTGTTGTTCATTTTCTTCGGTTTTCTATTTGAGATTTTTTTTGATTTGATAGGGAAGCTGAGAGGTCAAATATACTGTTTAGACTTTCTACACCTTCACTATTACAGTGTAACATTTTGTCCAGGAAGTTGTCTGAAAGGGATTGAATTTGTTGTTACCTAATTGTTTTTTGGTAGGTTTCCAAACTACATTCCTTCCATCTATAGCATTTATTAATATTACTCAGTTCCTTTGGCTTTGATGCCTCATGATTGAGTATTGCTCTGTTCAAGTAGACTGTAATTTTGCTGTGATCCGATAGGGGTGTCAGTGGGCTGACTGTGAATGCTCTGAGAGACTCTGGGTTGAGGTCAGTGATGAAGTAGTCTACAGTACTACTGCCAAGAGATGAGCTGTAGGTGTACCTACCATAGGAGTCCCCTCGAAGCCTACTATGTACAGACCCACCGTGCGACAGAGCTGCAGGAGTTGTGACCCGTTTTTGTTGGTTATGTTGTCATAGTTGTGTCTAGGGGGGCATATGGGGGAGGGAATACTGTCACCTCCAGGTAGGTGTTTGTTCCCCTGTGTGCTGAGGGTGTCAGGTTCTTGTCCAGTTCTGGCATTTAGGTCTCCACAGACTAGTACATGTCACTGAGTCTGGAAATGATTGATTTTCCCCTCCAGGATGGAGAAGTTGTCTTCATTAAAGTCTATCTCTGTCCCCCTCCCTCTCTATCTCGGTGTTCCCCAGTCAAGGAGAGTGTTCTGGTGGTGCAGGCACTGAGGTTGAACACCATGTCAAAGCTGACATTTGCAGACAGCAGCAGGTTTGATGCCTTGGTCCAAGATGTGTTCCCTGGGGTGGGTTTTACTGACGTGGAGGACCAGACCCTCAGCCACGCACTGCAGGCCGTCTACGAGGAGGCACACCTCGAACTCATACCCAGCCAGGTGGGTGACTGTGGCCGTGTGTGTGTGTTTGTGACCGTGTGTTTGTGGGGCACTCCCCATTCATAATGAAAGCTCTGGTCTGGAGTAGTATGAGCTGTTTAGTCAAGAGGATAGAAGAAAGGAGGGTTGGATGGATGTAGGGTTGGAGGGATGGAGGGTTGGAGGGATGGAGGGTTGGGTGGATGGAGGGATGGATGGATGGAGGGTTGGGTGGATGGAGGGTTGGGTGGATGGAGGGTTGGGTGGATGGAGGGATGGATGGATGGAGGGTTGGGTGGATGGAGGGTTGGGTGGATGGAGGGTTGGGTGGATGGGTGGATGGAGGGTTGGAGGGATGGGTGGATGGAGGGATGGGTGGATGGAGGGTTGGGTGGATGGAGGGTTGGATGGATGGAGGGTTGGGTGGATGGAGGGATGGATGGATGGATGGAGGGTTGGGTGGATGGAGGGTTGGGTGGATGGAGGGTTGGGTGGATGGAGGGTTGGGTGGATGGAGGGTTGGGTGGATGGAGGGTTGGGTGGATGGAGGGTTGGATGGATGGAGGGTTGGATGTATAGAGGGTTGGATGTATGAATAAAGTAGTTTTTCTCTGTAGATGAAGAAGGCTCTGGAGCTGTGTGAGCAGTTGAGACAGCGTATGGGAGTGGTGATCGTAGGTCCCAGCGGGGCAGGTAAATCTACTCTGTGGAGGATGCTGCGTGCCGCCCTGGGCAGGACAGGCAGGGTGGTGAGTACACACCTGATTAATCATGATAATCACAATCCTTTTATTGTTATTCTGTCTGCGTTACACTCCCACGGCTCTGCGCCCTAGTTATCATTAATCATATTCATGTTTTATTCATGTAACATTCCAACTACTAATAGAATGTAATTTGAGTGGCCTCAAGAGTGGCGCAGCGGTCTAGGGCACTGTATCACAACCGGCCGTGATCGGGAGTCCCATAGGGCAGCGCACAGTTGGCCCAGCGTTGTCTGGGTTAGGGGAGGGTTTGGCCGGGGGGGGGGGCTTTACATGGCTCATCGCGCTCTAGCGACTCCTTGTGGCAGGCCGGGCACCTGCAGGCTGACCTCGCTCGTCAGTTGAACAGTGTTTCCTCTGACACATTGGTGCGGCTGGCTTCCGGGTTAAGCAGGCGGGTGTTAAGAAGTGTGGTTTGGTTGGTCATGTTTCGGGGGATGCATGACTGGAACTTTGCCTCCTGAGCCCGTTGGGGAGTTGCAGTGATGAGAAAAGATCTAAATTGTGGAGAAAAAGTGGGTAAAATAGAACAAAATCATGTCATTTGAGATGCAGCCACTGATCCTGCCTGTCCTGAATGCTGTCATGTTGTGTTTAGGTGAAGCAGTATACAGTGAACCCCAAAGCCATGCCCCGCCAGCAGCTGCTGGGTCACATAGACATGGACACTAGGGAGTGGACTGACGGGGTGCTCACAAACAGCGCCAGACAGGTGGTCAGAGAACCACAGGGTAAGAACCACTACCAGGAAACAACCACAACACAACCATAACACAACCATAACACAACCATGAGGCCTAACTGCATCTTTTAGCCGTATTAGAAGATAGTGAAAGATAAATAAGAAAGTTGATTGCAATATCAGTTTAATCCACCAGAAAATAAGGCACAAATATTACAACAAATATTATGGTTAAACTCAAATACACTAATTGATGAAAAAACATTATTTTTGGGTGGGGGGGGACGGTATAATCTTTGTAAATTATATCATAAATAGTAATGGTTGAGTTGTCACACATGCAGCTAACAAAAATATATGGAAATGTCTGCTCTATCCAAAATTACAACCAACTAATTGCAGCATTACCACAAAAATGGTTTTTGCCATCAGGAACTTGTCTGTTGGCCCTGCATTAAAGACCAAGATTGGTTAAAGAAAATTGTGAAGTATACCAGTTTAATTTAAGGACCAAAAAATGTACAGCTATGCTGTACAGATGGCAAAATAGTTGGGAAGAGATTTTCAATCTACCGATTCCATGGCACATGGTTTATGAGCTGATACACAAAATGAAGCTGGATTCAAAACGTACAGTTTTTAATTTTTTAAAATTATTATACAAAATTCTTGCAAACAGTAGAATGTTATGTACTGTACATGGGGGACAAAACTATCCCAGCTCTGCAGATTCTGCTGCGAAGAGATACTCATTAGATCATTTGTTTTGGTAGTGTCCATATGTAGCTTGTTTTTGGTCGCAGGTCTAGGAATGGCTGAAGAATTGCAACATTTACCTGGAGCTAACTCTGCAAATAGCACTGCTGGGTGATCTGAAAAGTCACAGTTAATCAATCAGTAATATAATAATACTCTTAGAAAATTGTATATATATATATATATATACCGTTCAAAAGTTTGGCGTCACTTAGAAATGTCCTTGTTTTCCATGAAAACATACATGAAGTAATAATGGCGCCGGAGAAGAAGGCAGACGTTTTACGTGTCCCCAACCGATTGTGTTTTTTGTTTGTTTATTTTCGTTTTTTGTAACTTATTTTTTAAACTTATTTTGTACATAATGTTGCCGCTACCGTCTCTTATGACCAAAAATAACTGCGATTACTCACCACGGACTGGCAGAATCCTTTTTTTCCATTAACGAGTCTGACGAGCCCGACGTGAACGATATACTGCTTTCTCGGGAACACGCCCAGATCCCCGTGATTTGCGTGAAGAGGAGGCGGAGAAAAAGGGGGCAAAGGTCGGGCTGCCTTCTGAGAATTCGTATAGTGCCTTGCAAAAGTAGTCATCCCCTTGGGTTAGTCATCTGTCATCTGATGAAGTTGTTTCTTGGTTAGTGACTAATTTTATCTCTATTTTGTCGGTTTTGTGAAAGCTACCTATGCGGTGGAAACATGGTGAAAATATGCGGTTGTGTGTTTGGCTATTGTGGTTAGCTAATAGAAATACATATTGTGTTTTCGCTGTAAAACATTTAAAAAATCGGAAATGATGGCTGGATTCACAAGATGTTTATCTTTCATTTGCTGTATTGGACTTGTGATTTCATGGAAATTATATTATATGATATCCCTGTCCCGTTAGGCTAGGCTATGCTAGTCAGCTTTTTTGATGAGGAGGATCCCGGATCCGGGAGAGAGAAGCGGTAGAGGTTTTAAACAGGTCAACATTCACAAGGCCACAAGGCCAGACCGATTACCAGGACGTGTACTGCGAGGATGCTCTGACCAACTGGCAAGTGTCTTCACTGACATTTTCAACCTCTCCCTGTCCGAGTCTGTAATAAGCAGACCACCATACTGCCTGTGCCCAAGAACACTAAGGTAACCTGCCTAAATGACTACCGACCCGTAGCACACGTCTGTAGCCATGAAGTGCTTTGAAAGGCTGGTCATGGCTCACATCAATACCATTATCCCAGAAACCCTAGACCCACTCCAATTTACATACCACCCCAACAGATCCACAGATGATGCAATCTCTATTGCACTCCACACTGCCCTTTCCCACCTGGACAAAAGGAACACCTATGTGAGAATGCTATCCTCAACACAGGGCCCCTCAGCCCCCTCCTGTACTCCCTGTTCACTCATGACTGAACGGCCAGGTACGACTCCAACACCATCATTAATTTTGCCGATAACACAACAGTGGTAGGCCTGATCACCGACAACGACGAGACAGCATATAGGGAGGAGGTCAGAGACCTGGCCGTGTGGTGCCAGGACAACAACCTCTCCCTCAACGTGATCAAGACAAAGGAGATGATTGTGGACTACAGGAAAAAGAGGACCGAGCACGCCCCCTCATTGACGGAGCTGCAGTGGAGCAGGTTGAGAGCTTCAAGTTCCTTGGTGTCCACATCACCAACAAACTAACATGGTCCAAACACACCAAGACAGTCGTGAAGAGGGCACAACAAAACCTATTCCCCCTCAGGAGACTGAAAAGATTTAGCATTGGTCCTCAGATCCTCAAAAGGTTCTACAGCTGCACCATCGAGAGCATCCTGACTGGTTGCATCACTGCCTGGTATGGGAAATGCTCGGCTTCCGACTGCAAGGCACTACAGAGGGTAGTGCGAATGGCCCAGTACATCACTGGGGCCAAGCTCCCTGCCATCCAGGACCTCTATACTAGGCGGTGCCATTTCTCTGCTGCCAATGACTGGAATGAACTACAAAAATCTCTGAAACTGGAAACACTTATCTCCCTCACTAGCTTTAAGCACCAGCTGTCAGAGCAGCTCACAGATTACTGCACCTGTACATAGCCCATTTATAATTTAGCCCAAACAACAACCTCTCCCCCTACTGTATTTATTTATTTTGCTCCTTTGCACCCCATTATTTCTATCTTTACTTTGCACATTCTTCCACTGCAAATCTACCATTCCAGTGTTTACTTGCTATATTGTATTTACTTCGCCACCATGGCCTTTTTTTTGCCTTTACCTCCCTTATCTCACCTCATTTGCTCACATTGTATATACTTATTTTTTCTTCTACTGTATTATTGACTGTATGTTTGTTTTACTCCATGTGTAACTCTGTGTTGTTGTATGTGTCGAACTGCTTTGCTTTATCTTGGCCAGGTCGCAATTGTAAATGAGAACTTGTTCTCAACTAGCCTATCTGGTTAAATAAAGGTGAAATAAAAAAATAAAAGAGGAAGGCACTAAAAATTGTCAAAGACTCCAGCCACCCAAGTCATAGACTGTTCTCTCTGCTACCGCATGGCAAGCGGTACCGGAGCGCCTGGTCTAGGTCCAAGAGGCTTCTAAACAGCTTCTACCCCCAAGCCATAAGACTCCTGAACACCTAATCAAATGGCTACCCAGACTATTTGCATTGCCCCCCCCCCCCCCTTTTTTTTTACACCGCTGCTACTCTCTGTTGTTATCATCTATGCATAGTACTTTTAATAACTCTACCCACATGTACATATTACCTAAACTAACCGGTGCCCCCTCACATTGACTCTGTACCGGTACCCCCCTGTATATAGTGTCGCCATTGTTATTTTACTGCTGCTCTTTAATTATTTGTTACTTTTATTTCTTATTCTTATCTGTATAAAAAAAAAATTAAACTCCGTTGTTTTTGTTGGGACTCGTAAGTAAGCCTTTCACTAAGGTATGTGACTAATCCAATTTTATTATTTTTTTATTTTTTTAATGTTTTGCAAAATGAATAGGTAATATAGTCAAGGTGTTGACAAGGTTATAAATAATGATTTTTAATTGAAATAATAATTGTCTCCTTCAAACTTTGCTTTCGTCAAAGAATCCTCCATTTGCAGCAATTACAGCCTTGCAGACATTTGGCATTCTAGTTGTCAATTTGTTGAGGTAATCTGAAGAGATTTCACCCCATGCTTCCTGAAGCACCTCCCACAAGTTGGATTGGCTTGATGTGCACTTCTTACGTACCATACGGTCAACCTGCTCGCACAACAGCTCAATAGGGTTGAGATCCGGTGACTGTGCTGGCCATTATAGACAGAATACCAGCTGACTGCTTCTTCCCTAAATAGTTCTTGCATAGTTTAGAGCTGTGGTTTGGGTCATTGTCCTGTTGTACTAGGAAATTGTCTCCAATTAAGCACTGTCCACAGGGTATGGCATGGCGTTGCAAAATGGAGTGATAGCCTTCCTTCTTCAAGATCCCTTTTACCCTGAACAAATCTCCCACTTTACAACCATCAAAGCACCACCAGACCATCACATTGCCTCCACCATGCTTAACAGATGGCGTCAAGCACTCCTCCAGCATCTTTAAATTTTTTCTGCACCTCACAAATGTTCTTCTTTGTGATCCAAACACCTCAAACTTAGATTTGTCTGTCCATAACACTTTTTTCCAATCTTCCGAGGGTCCAGTGTCTGTGTTCTTTTGCCCATCTTAATCTTTTCTTTTTATTGGCCAGTCTGAGATATGGCTTTTTCTTTGCAACTCTGCCTAGAAGGCCAGCATCCCGGAGTCACTTCTTCACTGTTGACGTTGAGACTGGTGTTTTGCGGGTACTATTGTGAGGACTTGTGAGGTGTCTGTTTCTCGAACTAGACACTCTAATGTACTTGTCCTCTTGGTTAGTTGTGCACCTCCCACTCTTTCTATTCTGGTTAGAGCCAGTTTGCGCTGCTCTGTGAAGGGAGTAGTACACAGTGTTGTATGAGTACTTCAATTTCTTGGCAATTTCTCGCTTGGAATAGCCTTCATTTCTCAGAACAAGAATAGACTGACGAGTTTCAGAACCCACTTCTTTGTTTCTGGCCATTTTGAGCCTGTAATCGAACTCACAAATGCTGATGCTCCAGATACTCAACTAGTCTAAGGAAGGCCAGTTGTATTGCTTTTTTAATCAGGACAACAGTTTTCAGCTGTGCTAACATAATTGGAAAAGGGTTGTCTAATGATCAATTAGCCTTTTGACATGATAAACGTGGATTAGGTAACACAATCAGAAGCTTCTAAAGCCATGACATCATTTTCTGGAATTTTCCAAGCTGTTTAAAGGCACAGTCAAATTAGTGTATGTAAACTTCTGACCCACTGGAATTGTGATACAGTGAATTATAAGTGAAATAATCTGTCTGTAAACAATTGTTGGAAAAATTACTTGTCATGCACAAAGTAGATGTCCTAACCGACTTGACAAAACTATAGTTTGTTAACAAGAAATGTGTGGAGTGGTTGAAAAACGAGTTTTATTGACTCCGATCTAAGTGTATGTAAACTTCCGACTTCAATTGTATTGGGGATTGGAAATGATTCAGACAAATTACATTGATGGAAGCTACAGTCTATTTGCTATATTGAAGGTTAGTGCCCTGATGTTAGCCGTTGTGTGTGTTCCAGAGGTGAGCTCGTGGATCATCTGTGACGGGGACATAGACCCAGAGTGGATCGAGTCGTTGAACTCGGTGTTGGATGACAACCGTCTGCTGACCATGCCCAGTGGAGAGAGGATCCAGTTTGGACCCAACGTCAACTTTGTCTTTGAGACCAACGACCTCAGCTGTGCCTCACCAGCCACAATCTCACGCATGGGCATGATTTTCCTCAGGTTGGTGTGTGTGTTTTGTATGTGTGGTCCTTGATGGGTTAACCCCCATTCATGTTCTAGTCATGTTCCAACCCCTCTCTTCTCTCTGTAGTGATGAGGACACAGATGTGAGTGCGTTGGTCAAGTCGTGGCTGAAGGGTCAGCCTGATGAGTGTCGCAGTAACCTGGAGAACTGGATGGGAGACTACTTCCACAGAGGCCTTGACTGGGTGCTTAAACAGGTGATACATACTGATACTGCCCTCTTCTGGTCATAATCAATAGCATCAACTGGATTAATGTAGCCAATTGGAGTTTTACCCCAAATACAGTGGGGCAAAAAAGTATTTAGTCAGCCACCAATTGTGCAAGTTCTCCCACTTAAAAAGATGAGAGAGGCCTGTAATTTTCCTCATAGGTACACTTCAACTATGACAGACAAAATGAGGGAAAAAATCCAGAAAATCACATTGTAGGATTTTTAATGCATTTATTTGCAAATTATGGTGGAAAATAAGTATTTGGTCAATAACAAAAGTTTATCTCAATACTTTGTTATATACCCTTTGTTGGCAATGACAGAGGTCAAACGTTTTCTGTAAGTCTTCACAAGGTTTTCACACACTGTTGCTGGTATTTTGGCCCATTCCTCCATGCAGATCTCCTCTAGAGCAGTGATGTTTTGGGGCTGTTGCTGGGCAACACGGACTTTCAACTCCCTCCAAAGATTTTCTATGGGGTTGAGATCTGGAGACTGGCTAGGCCACTCCAGGACCTTGAAATGCTTCTTACGAAGTCACTCCTTCGTTGCCGGGCGGTGTGTTTGGGATCATTGTCATGCTGAAAGACCCAGCCATGTTTCATCTTCAATGCCCTTGCTGATGGAAGGAGGTTTTCACTCAAAATCTCACGATACATGGCCCCATTCATTCTTTCCTTTACACGGATCAGTCGTCCTGGTCCCTTTGCAGAAAAACAGCCCCAAAGCATAATGTTTCCACCCCCATGCTTCACAGTAGGTATGGTGTTCTTTGGATGCAACTCAGCATTCTTTGTCCTCCAAACACGACGAGTTGAGTTTTTACCAAAAAGTTATATTTTGGTTTCATCTGACCATATGACATTCTCCCAATCTTCTTCTGGATCATCCAAATGCTCTCTAGCAAACTTCAGACGGGCATGGACATGTACTGGCTTAAGCAGGGGGACACGTCTGGTACTGCAGGATTTGAGTCCCTGGCGGCGTAGTGTGTTACTGATGGTAGGCTTTGTTACTTTGGTCCCAGCTCTCTGCAGGTCATTCACTAGGTCCCCCCGTGTGGTTCTGGGATATTTGCTCACCGTTCTTGTGATCATTTTGACCCCACGGGGTGAGATCTTGCGTGGAGCCCCAGATCGAGGGAGATTATCAGTGGTCTTGTATGTCTTCCATTTCCTAATAATTGCTCCCACAGTTGATTTCTTCAAACCAAGCTGCTTACCTATTGCAGATTCAGTCTTCCCAGCCTGGTGCAGGTCTACAATTTTGTTTCTGGTGTCCTTTGACAGCTCTTTGGTCTTGGCCATAGTGGAGTTTGGAGTGTGACTGTTTGAGGTTGTGGACAGGTGTCTTTTATACTGATAACAAGTTCAAACAGGTGCCATTAATACAGGTAACGAGTGGAGGCCAGAGGAGCCTCTTAAAGAAGAAGTTACAGGTCCGTGAGAGCCAGAAATCTTGCTTGTTTGTAGGTGACCAAATACTTATTTTCCACCATAATTTGCAAATAAATTAATAAAAAATCCTACAATGTGATTTTCTGGATTTTTTCCCCCTCATTTTGTCTGTAATAGTTGAGGTGTACCTATGATGAAAATTACAGGCCTCTCATCTTTTTAAGTGGGAGAACTTGCACAATTGGTGGCTGACTAAATACTTTTTTGCCCCACTGTATACTCTAGCCAGTTGGAGTTTTACCCCAAATATACTCTAGCCAATTGGAGTTTTACCCCAAATATACTCTAGCCAATTGGAGTTTTACCACAAATATACTCTAGCCAAGTGGAATTTTACCCTAAATATACTCTAGCCAGTTGGAGTTTTACCCCAAATATATTGTTGTGGATTGGATATCTTGTGTTCATAACTATTCTGACTCGCTCTCTCTCTCTCTTTTTCTGTCTCTCTGTCTCTGTCTGTCAGAATGACTTGGTGGTGGAGACCAGTCTGGTAGGAACGGTGTTGAACGGTCTGTCCCACCTGAGTGGAGTGACAGAGCGTGGTCAGTTTGTGGTTAGTCTCATCAGAGGGCTGGGCGGGAACCTCAACCTCAAATCAAGACAGGACTTCGCCAAGGAGGTAGGACGAGGCGGTCAATCCATTTATCCATTCATCCGTCCGTTTGTCCATCTGTTCATCCATCCATTTAACTATCCATCCATTTATCCATCCATTTATCCATCTGTTTGTCCATCCATCCATCCATTCGTTTGCCCATCCGTTCATCCATCCATTTAACTATCCATCCATTTATCCAGCCATCCATCTGTTTGTCCATCTGTTCATCCATCCATTTAGCTATCCATCCATTTAACTATCTATCCATTTAGCTATCCATCCATTTATCCATCCATCCATTTAACTATCCATCCATTTAGCTATCCATCCATTTATCCATCCATTTAGCTATCCAAGCATTTAGCTATCCATCCATTTAGCTATCCATCCATTTATCCATCCATCCATTTAACTATCCATCCATTTATCCTGCCATCCATCCGTTTGTCCATCTGTTCATCTATCCATTTAGGTATCCATCCAGTTATCCATCCATCCATCCATTTAGCTATCCATCCATTTATCCGTCCATCCATTTAACTATCCATCCATTTAACTTTCCAATCCATTTAACTATCCATCCATTTAGCTATCCATCCATTTAACTATCCATCCATTTAGCTATCCATCCATTTAGCTATCCATCCATTTAGCTATCCATCCATTTAACTATCCATCCATTTATCCATCCATTAATCAACTAATAAACATCTTACGGAAAGTATTCAGACTCATTGACTTTTTCCACATTTTGTTACGTTACAGCCTTATTCTAAAATATATTAAATGAATAAAAATCCTCAGCAATCTACACACAATACCACATTTGAGCAAATGTATAAAAACAGAAATACCTAATTTACATAAATATTCAGACCCTTTACTATAAGTCTTGAAATTGAGCTCAGGTGCATCCTGTTTTCATTGATCATCCTTGAGATGTTTCTACAACTTGATTGGAATCCACCTGTGGTAAATTCAATTGATTGGACATGATTTGAAAAGGCACACACCAGTCTATATAAGGTCCCACAGTTGACAGTGCATGTCAGAGCAAAAACCAAGCCATGAGGTTGAAGGAATTGTCTGTAGAGCTCTGAGACAGGATTGTGTCGAGGCACAGATCTGGGGAAGGGTACCAAAACATTTCTGCAGCATTGAAGGTCCCCAAGAACACAGTGGCCTCCATCGTTCTTAAATGGAAGAAGTTTGTAACCACCAAGACTCTTCCTAGAGCTGGCCGCCCGGCAAAACTGAGCAATCGGGGGAGAACGGCCTTGGTCAGGGAGGTGACCAAGAACCCAATGGTCACTATGACAGAGCTCTAGAGTTCCTCTGTGGAGATAGGAGAACCTTCAAGAAAGACAACCATCTCTGCAGCACTCCACCAATCAGGCCTTTATGGTAACGTGGCCAGACGGAAGCCACTCCTCAGTAAAAGGCACCTAAAGGACTCTCAGAACATGAGAAACAAGATTCTCTGGTCTGACGAAACCAAGATTGAACTCTTTGGCTTGAATGCCAATCGTCACATCTGGAGGAAACCTGGCACCATCAATACGGTGAAGCATGGTGGTGTCAGCATCATGCTGTGGGGAAGTTTTTCAGCGGCAGGGACTGGGAGACTGGTCAGGATCAAGGCAAAGATGAACAGAGCAAAGTTCCAGAGAGCTCAGGACCTCAGACTGGGGCAAAGGTTCACCTTCCAACAGGACAACGAACCTAAGCACGTAGCCAAGATAACGCAGGAGTGGCTTCGGGATAAGTCTCTGAATGTCCTTGAGTGGCCCAGCCAGAGACGGGACTTGAACCCAATCGAACATCTCTGGAGAGATCTGAAAGTAGCTGTGCAGCAATGCTCCCCATCCAACCTGACAGAGCTTGAGAGGATCTGCAGAGAAGAATGGGAGAAACTCCCCAAATACAGGTGTGCCAAGCTTGTAGCGTCATACCCAAGAAGAGTTGAGGCTGTAATCGCTGCCAAAGTTGCTTCAACAAAGTACTGAGTAAAGGGTCTGAATACTTATGTGATATTTCAGTTTTTATTTTTTATATAAAAAAATAAAAAAAGATTTAGCCTTTTATTTATGAGGAATTTTTTGTAGATTGATGAGGGGGGAAACAATTTAATACATTTTAGAACAAGGCTGTAACCATAACAAAATGTGGAAAAAGTCAAGTGGTCTCTATACTTTCCGAAAGCACTGTATGTGTGTGTGCATTCCCTGCAGGTGCTGGTCTGGGCTAGAGAGAGCCCTCCTGACCCGAGGAAGCCCCTGGACACCTACTATGACCCTGAGTCTGGCCGGCTGTGTGTGTACACTCTGGAACGTTCTGACGGCCTCAGCCTGGAAGAGCTCACACACACTCACACACTCCCGGTCATCCAGACCCCTGACATGCAGAGAGGACTGCACTGCTTCTCCCACTGGCTCTCCTCCCAGCACAGACAACCCTTCATACTGGTGGGGCCTGAGGGCTGTGGCAAAGGGTAAACGTACACACACACAGGATGTATAATACACTCTAGCCAGATCATGCACTACCTCCTCTTACTGTTCAGGGAGAACGGTATGACACACACGTATGTTTCCAGGCATGTTTTATTTAAGGCGTGACCTTTCTTAGAATAGCACAGCGGACTGAGGGGCAGGCGGGGGGGCTGAGACTTGTTGAGTCTACAGTCATTACTGTCATCCCTGGGGCACCCAGTAGAGGGAGGGCATCTCTGATTGGCTTTTACACTCCACTTGAGCCACCCCCCTCCATGACACCCACAACCCTAATCTCGCTGAAATGTCAGGGCGTCATGGAAACGCTTGTCATCCCTGTCTGATGAAAAAACATCTAATTAATTTCCACTGCTGCGCTCAGGCACGCACGCGCACACACACACACACACACACGCACACACACACACAGACATCCCAATTATCCTATCTCAGTTTGCACCCTCACAAAATGTCCCCCCTCGCCCTGAGGTTTTTCTCACAAATTCGGTTAAACAGACCCCTGCGGCATCAACACTTTTCAATACAGAGTTAATTCTCCTCCCTCCTCTGTCCTCCCTCCTATCTCTTCCTCTGTCATCTCTTCTTCATCCTCTGATATCTAACCTCTGTAATGACTCATGTCCTCCTTCAATGTTATGGTCTGGCTTCTCTATTTGGCATTTAGCCTATGTTCTGCCAACATTGTGTGTGTGTTAATGTGTGTGTGTGTTAATGTGTGTGTGTGTTAAGTTGTGTGTGTGTTAAAGGGTGTGTGTTAAAGGGTGTGTGTTAAAGGGTGTTTGTTTAAAGGGTGTGTGTTTAATGTGTGTGTGTGTGTGTGTGTGTGTGTGTGTGTGTGTGTGTGTGTGTTAATGTGTGTGTGTGTGTGTGTGTGTGTGTGTGTGTGTTAATGTGTGTGTGTGTGTGTGTTAATGTGTGTGTGCGTGTTAATTTATGTATGTGTGTGTGTGTTAATGTGTTTGTGTGCGTGTGTTAATGTGTTTGTGCGTGTGTTAATGTGTTTGTGTGCGTGTGTTAATGTGTTTGTGTGTTAATGTGTGTATGTGTTTGTGTGCGTGTGTTTAATGTGTTTGTGTGCGTGTGTTAATGTGTTTGTGTGCGTGTGTTAATGTGTTTGTGTGCGTGTGTTAATTTGTGTTTGTGTTAATGTGTGTGTGTCTGTGTGTTCTCCTCCAGTATGCTGCTGCGCTATGCGTTCTCTCGGCTACGTTCCACCCAGGTAGCGGTGGTCCACTGTAGCGCCCAGACCTCGTCTCGTCACGTCCTCCAGAAGCTCAGTCAGACCTGCCTGCTGCTCAGTTCCAACACGGGACGGGCCTACAGACCCAAACACTGTGAGAACCTGGTCCTCTACCTCAAAGACATCAACCTGCCCAAGCCTGACAAGTGGGGCACCAGCAACCTCATAGCCTTCTTACAGCAGGTACATAATACACTACACTACACTACACTGCAATACAGTACACTACAGTACAATACAGCAAAATACACTACAATACAGCACACTACAATACAGCACACTACAATACAATACAATACAGTACAATACACTACTGTAAAATACATTACAGTACAATACAATACATTGCAGCACAATACACTACAATAAAGCACAATACACTACAATACAATACACTACAACATCACAATACACTACAATACAACATCACAATACACTACAATAAAGCACAAAACAATACACTACAATGCAGCACAACAAACTACAATATACTACAATACAATACAATATAGCACAATACACTCCAATACAGTACAATACAGCACAATACACTACAATACAGCACAATGCACTACAACACGCTACAATACAGTACACTACAGTACAATGCAATACTCTACAACACGGCACAATACACTACAATACAATAATCTACAACACTACAATACAGCACAATACACTACAATACAGCACAATACAGTAGAGTACAATACACTAGAATATAGCACCATACAATACACTACAATGCAGTGCAATACAATACACTACAATACAGAACCATAAACTACAACACATTACAGTACAATACAGCGCAATACAAAAAAACACACTACAATACAGTGCAATAAATTACGCTACAATCCACTACAATACAGCACAATACACTATAATACACTACAATACACTAAATACAACACAATACACTACAATACAGTACAGTAATAATAATACAACTAATCATTTATTAAATTTATGTAGCGCTTTTCATCGAATCTCAAAGCACTTCAAGAGCAAAAAAAACAAAGAAGCAATATATCATGACAGGTCAACCAATCGAGGCCAAGCTGCGTCCTCTGAAGATGGAGAGGGTCAGTTCATGGCTTGAGTGAAGGGAGCTGGACAAAGGATTGTAGATGATTTTGGAGTCTGCTGATGATCTTGTAGAGGTCAAGTCAGGGAACCAGCCTGAGTCTTATATCCTCTGGACTTCTCCTCATCCAGTCTGTGAAGCAGCCATTTGGCTGATTCCTCAGCAGCTCTGGGTGCCAGAAAGCTCACCACACAAAGTTCAGAATGTTAGCCAGTCGTCCTCACTACGAGTCCTCTGCCTCAGCACTGCTGTAGTCCTCTAGCTGCCATTCCTCTCAGGTTTCAGGCCACCCCTTACATTAATCTATGTTCTCAAAAGATCAGGAATTGGCAGTCAGGTGAAACAAAAAAGATGTTACTGTGTCCAGATGCATTTTTCAAACAAATACTGTACAATGTAACGCAGCCCAACGTAATGCAGCCCAACGTAACACAACTCATGCAATACAACATAACACAACCCAACGTAACACAACACAACTCAATGCAATATAACACAACCCAACCCAACCCAACACAACTCAATGCAATACAACACAACTCAATGCAATATAACACAACCCAACCCAACACAACACAACTCAATGCAATACAACATAACACAACCCAACCTAACACAACTCAATGCAATACAACATAACACAACTCAATGCAATATAACCCAACCCAACACAACCCAACTCATTGCAATACAATACAACCCAACATAACACAACTCAATGCAATACAACACTGAAAATACATTATTTCTTGATCGATGTGTAAGACAGAAATTAGTCAAGCTGTCATAACGTGACAGAGTTCTCCTCCCTCCCCCTTGTGTGTTCTAGGTGCTGACGTACCATGGGTTCTATGATGAGAACCTGGATTGGGTGGGTCTGGAGAACGTCCAGGTGGTGGCCTCCATGTCAGCAGGAGGCGCTGTGGGACGACACACACTCACCTCCCGCTTCACCTCCATTGTGCGCATCTGCACCATAGAGTGAGTACGGACACACAGACACAGACCAGAGTATGTGAGCTGGTGCGGAGCGAGGAGCGGAGCGTGCCCAATTTGACTGGAGTGTGGAGCGAGATTCCCAAAGGCTGGAGCGTCGGCCTTCTCCCCCACTCCAATTTCACTCCCGTAGTGCTCCTGTAGCTCTCACTTTATGATCTCAGGGCGCGCCCGTCCCATCATGTATTGGTGGTCTACTTGTGTGCTGCTATAGCCCCTTCCTTTAGCTACTGTCATGGAGTTCACTAAATATTTTAATAAAAAAGACACTGATAAACCACACAGTTGCTAAAT
Organism: Salvelinus namaycush; assembly: GCF_016432855.1. Lineage (NCBI taxonomy): Eukaryota > Metazoa > Chordata > Actinopteri > Salmoniformes > Salmonidae > Salvelinus > Salvelinus namaycush. Next base: position 22,041,864 of record NC_052340.1, on the reverse strand, counting down.
CAAGGTGACTTACAAAGATGAGGACCAATAGCAAGAGAGGGAGTGTGGTGATGTAATGTCCACAACTAAAGAATCATTGTGGAATCTGAAAAGACACATCTCATGAAAGCATGATGGTGTACTGACTACGTACTCATGCTAAAAGGAAGGTGGGTAGATAACTAAGTGTGTCATTGTAGCAAAGTATTTATAAACTAAAAATCTGATCTCTTAAAAGTTTAGTTCATTCTTGTTCTATTATCTATACAATAGGCCATAATTGATTTTGGCCCAATAGGCCTGGCATATTCCCACGTTGAAGGAGCTTTCCATTTTGATAGGGTTATTTTGCCTAAAAACCTTTAGGCCTACCTATAGGAAAATAAAAAAACAACTGCA